>NW_027286069.1:75674124-75966624 GCF_022747635.1 Hetaerina americana | reverse complement strand
AAGTGTAAAATACTGGTGCCAACGCGGGATTTCCTAATTTCAGTCACGAAGTGGCATAAGGAAAAAAAAGAAGAGAAATGCCCTCACTTAAATCGATTGCACCACTGCACACGAACAGGCAAAAGATGCTGGCCATCGAATGAATTGCGCCATTCGGCGGATTCCCCCGAACGGTGTCCATTATGCGATTAACTTTTTCACGTGGAACCATGGCGATCGATTCCTTGATTGGGATCAAGTTGACGGAACAGTGAAAACCAGTTGGAGGAGCGCGGGAAATCCAGCTCGTTTTACTTGTTCACCGTTAAGGCTGGCTGGTTCTCGACTTACTAATTCCATTGACTTTTCCAGGTTTTCCCGACAAAAGATTTTATTTTTCTGATCAAAATGTAAGCTGCTGATCCGAGTGGAAATATGACCCTTCACGATACAAGTCAAACGATAAAAGATAACGGGAGAGGGATCTTTCAATGAAGAGGTTAGGGCTTCATACTTGTTACGCGCTTTGTACTTTGTTCTTTCCTTGGACAATCAGGAATCATAATAATAAAAAATCGAATTAAAAGCGAGGACCAGATTACACGCTGCATATTACATCTAGTGAATTCGTAGATGCATGCGCTTGTGTACATCAGTTGCTTGTACATGTACTTTCATGCGTGTAAGTGAAAATAAATTTTGCATGAATATATTCGTCCGTGTGGTATGCATCTACATGTTTTTTTGTTTGATTTGCATGTAGTTGCATTCTACTTAACCGGATGTGCCCTAACACCCCCGCCACATGTCCTTGCGGCAGCATTTGGGGCATTGCGTAGATATAAATGTACTTTTTTTACCCGACTGCCTCCGAGTCGCCAAGATGGAGTTGGAGCAAGGGTAGAATGAAATTACAAGTGCCGACGCACTAAAGCAGTAGCATGGAAATGAAGTTGAATTGAGGAAATTTGTTATTGGCGCATTGTTTTATTTCTACTCATCGTATTTTCCGGAGTTTTATTTTTTCACAGGTCATGTCGCCGTAAACATCGAGAAAAGGTGAAACTTTGGAACATAGTAAAAATGATTCAGACTTTTCCAAAACTACGATGAATAAATCCGATTCAACGTGAAGTTATTCATTATACCAGAACATTTCGATGCACACTCGTTTTTTAATTCAATGGAGGTATTTCGCAATTCACGAAATTAGCGTAGTAGTCGGAATAATGGCATGTCGATCAGTATTTCAAATCTTAAACACCATGTAATTTCATGGTGTTTCAAAAATTAATACCGGGACTTCCTTATTTTCAATAGCTTATTTTCCAGAGTTTCTTACGTTCATTTGAAACTCACACCGTAGCCACCGTTTGATCTTCACGCGGGAAATCAAATGAAAGTGGCAATCGTGCGTGCGGGAGCACCCCGAGGCATTACATGCCGGGGTCGTGAAATGTCAACTTGTCGGAAGCGCGATGGCAGCTCGCGGAGAAGCGCGAGGCGACAATCCGCGCGATCCCCTCTCCATGCCACCTCCTCCTCCTCTCTCCCTCCATTCCCCTCGTCGCACATTTCTCGAGGCTGGGAGCGGAGTAGGGGGAAAGGGAGAGGGGGAGGGGGGACGATGTGCGGCGGCGGCTTTTTCAAGGACGCCCCAATGAAGAAGATAAGCGAGGTGGGAAAATATTTGATCAAGTCATAGTCGGATGGGCAAAGGAGGAACAGCAGCACCGCGCTACTATTCTTAACTTGTTTCGCTCTCCTTCTCTCTCTCTCTTTCTCTCTCTGTCGTCTTCAGCAAAAGCAACAAGTGCTTCGTACCTACTTCACAATAGGAAATGAGTGTGTGGGGAAAAAACCGGAGCGACGGACGCAAGGCATTTTTTTGCGAAGAGGGAAGGAGGGGGAAATGGATCATCAACTTCGTCCGATGGATGATGCACGCGGCTAAAACTTTACCTATTGATTTCGTTTTCGCTGAGGACAACGTGGGACTAACAAAAATAATGAGTTGGAAGAGCTAAGAAAACGACGGCGAGAAAGGATGGGGAAACGCCCCCGAGAGGATGAAGAGATCCACGAAATCCTTATTTTCGGGGGCACAATGACATGACACGTGGCACATGCTGAACCTGTGAGCGGATAATTTGCTCTAAATAATTCATCACCTCAAGCAGGGTGCTTTTCAGATACATTTTGCACCCAAAAAATTTCACTTAACATGAATTCATAATGAATAACTCTAAAATGCTTACCTACCAACATATCCTACAAACAAATCGGACAAATTAGAAGTGTAAAAATATATTATTAGCACAAGTACGCCAAAAGCACAATAGGAAAACGGCGTATAGCTTCATGTGCAAACATTCGTATTGACGAAGCAGATGAATAGGGAGAAATCGAAGAAATAAAAAAATAAGAAGAATTAATAAAACTACGATGTTTAACCTCTAGAAAAATGGAACTAGCAACCATTAATTAAATTATTAAAAATCATGATCCAAAAACATAAATATATTCTAATAATTACAGCCATATTCCTAATTCTCTAGAATTTGAAAACACAAACGTGGTCAGCCATTTTGCTTATTTTTTATGCCGACACTGTGAATTCAATTCCTACGACGTAAGTCCGTTCCGAATTCCGCTCCCAGTTTAAGGAAATCGAGGGGAACGTCATATGAACCTAAACCAAAATGGATCGCGATCAGAAATAACGCGATTGTATAAGATAGATTCTTGCCCGTGCTAAAAACAAAACTGGGAACCCTGAAATTAAGGCACTAATTGAGAGGGTATAAAGAGAAGGGTTAGTAGGCCAACATGCGCAATTCCTCCTCGCATATCTCGCCCATGAGGCAACTTACACAAGCGGATCACGTTAAACAGCAAAATCGACTCCTATCAAGTGTTTCCTTATCAGAAACGGACAAAATTATCGTCGAAAGATAAACCTTCAAAAACACCCTCGACACCGCACAGTATCTTTAAAATGTATACATAACCTTAAACATACACTCATGACAGGAAAATGAGAAGCAGGACTGATGGACTATGGGATTCATGGAGGCTCAAGAGACATTAACAATCTTGAGACTAACAATTTGGATCGAATTACCGGGATCCAATAGCAGACTCCCTATTTAGGTACTTCAAATATTATTTTTCAAATTAGAGATAATTATCTAATCCATGCGCACATGCAATCTCCATTGAGACAAAAGAAGGGGGATAGCCGGGCAAACGAGTTCTAGAGGGAGACGCCTTTTTTGAAAAATTCGTGGCCACGGCACGCGCAGAACGAAACAACAGTTTACATAAGGGTATTCCCAAAAATTACTTTCTCCTTTGCCCATGTACGGCAGGGCCCACACACCCACTGCCCCACGTCCCGGAGACGGCTCGAGGACTATTACGCAGACAAAGAACCCACGGAGTGTGGTAACCCAGCGGTTGGAAACGATTACTGTCGAAAAACTCTCGCACGAATGCATCTCATGCGGATCGGAACCATACGGATTCCTCCGCTCTAATAGCGGGAGTATTTTCTCCCAAGTTTCTCACTCTCGCTTCCCAAATCCTGTTGTGACTCTCACGCCACGAAAGTGTGTCCGCGTGGGCGCGAGTGTGTCTGTGTGTACGTCGGTTACCTTGACTCCTCGTGCATACCAAAATCAATTAGTCGTCAAAGAAGCACTCTTCCCACCGCGTCGGCCCCCTCCGGCTCCGTAAAGCGGCCCGGCAACCTCTCCCACGCCTCCGCCGCTCTCCGCCTTCTTTCCCTCCTCCCCCCCTTCCGACAACACTCTCCGCAGCTGACCCAGTCCGACTACGTCACCTGCGGTATTCCAGCATCGGGGGAGGATGGGGCTCGGAAATCATATCGCACTCCCGAGTACCTGCGTACGTACCTATCCCCCCTCGCACAGCCAAACATTGGCGCCGCTCCTTATCAATCATACGACTCTTCGGAGATAGACTCCAATGTCCCCACGAGAAAAAGTGACTTTTCTTTAGAAATACACGTCCTTATTCTTCCATGGTAAACGTAATGCATAAGTGAAAATGGCAATCGAACGATGAAGCCATTTGAAGTTAATTTTAAAATTGATTCTATAAAGATTTATTTCATGTAGAAACTCCAATTTCTAGGATTCTTAGTTACTTTATACATGCACTTTTCCCGAAGGCGAATCTTAATGACGCGCTGATCCCTCCGGGGACCTAACCCTCTCCACACCTTACCAAGCTATAACATAACAATATACATATTTATGATGAACAATGAGGAATTAAAATAATTTTGGGATAAATACAGCGTCACCATAAAATATTCCACCCCACTCATTCGGTGAAAAAGACTCATTATTACACTGTCGTAAGATTCAAGCATTTGCCATATGTGGTTATCCCACACAAACGAACAATAAACAAAATGAAAAGAAGGCCGTAGATGAATCTGAATTGAAACTCATAATCACAAGTTGAGTTTCCGAGTGATTGTCTGCTCGAGTATTTTGTCGGTTTACTAAAAGACCAAATGGTAGGCATCAAGATGCGGATTACGGTTAATGAGCAAGGGGTAAAAGTTACAAATAATATCTTAACGCACGGACAGATCCGAATAGTGCACGAATTGATACTTTTTGAAAATCTTCACAAGAGGAAAAGCGAAAAGGCGTGAGGTAAACAATAAAAGGAAATTAAATCCCCAAGTTTTTTCTCCCCAAATAGTGTATTGCACCCAATAAGTTGACATTCCCGGGAACTCACTGAGAGTTGCCGTCAAGTTACGAACACGAAAATGGAATTCTTTAGGCTTTCTGAATTCCCACGGTGGTTTTACCCCATCGCAAGCCACTTGGCTCGGCGGCAGGACGGATGGATTTTCACTCTCCGAAACTTGGTAAGGACCCTGAGATTCAATCTGTTCTCCGACGGTCGCTTTATACAGCGGCCTCCTGACCACATTCATGCAAACTGCTTTCTCCCCCGACGGACTGATTGACGGACTGTTCAAGGACCGCATTGGCAATGGGAAACACCACGAAAGGAGCAAAACGAAAGATTCGGAGAAATAACCGAAATATGAGCCAGAAAATACAGATTTTCACGCTTATTAAATTCCATTAGGCCAAAAAAATACCCAAATTGGTCAATTCACCCCTTATCGGTAGCGAGAACGAAAAATTTCCAAGCTTGCTGATTTCTCTCAAGTATTTTTAAGGGGAGCCAAGGCTTCGAGGGTCTTAGAATGTTTCGTGAGGAAAATAAAATGCTTAATCCCGCATCAAATACTATATGCCACTCACAAAGATTCACGGCTGAAAGTGTCTCCATCCTGTACAAACTGATGATAAGGTTTTAAAAGAAATTAAAAAGTCTCAGTCAGCGTTTGCGACCAAGTTTCGTCCTTTAGGCAAATACATTTTTACACATAAAACGGATGAGGGATCCAGTAAAAGAAAATTCCCTCTGCAGTGCTATGAAAACAAAAAATAGCATTTCATCATAGAATTACTTTCACGAAGGTACAAACCCTGCAAACTTGAAACTAAGCTGGCATTCTTTCATACAAAAGCGCAAAGGAAAGCCCTGGCAATAGTTCTGTGAAGTGGAGTTCAGGAATAAAATGCACGGCGAATGCTTGTAAACCTAAACATTCATATTTACTTCACCAAATTCCAATATAATGTGTACGTCATACTTAGCAAGATCCACATATCACAATTTTAGCTCAACGAGAAAACGTTTAAAGAACGCACACATCTAATGAACTACGCGATGCCAAATAATTGCGAATGTTCGCAATCACTAAAGTTACTCATGTCTTACATTTATTCATACAGACACCCTGTTTTGGTTTCACACAGACAAACTGACATTTGGAATTGTTGAAGTACAAGACGAATTGCAGCAAAAGGACAAATGGCCACAGTTCATACAACGAAACCAATTAACATCCCATCGAAATTCATTCATGGTTTCCCGGAATCGCAGTACAAAGTGTGACTGCGTGGATTAATAAAAAAACATGAAAAAAATAACTTATTGTACCATAGAACGAGCTAGTGAACTCCAACGAACCAAATTAAATAAGGCAATGAAGAAGCATACATTTGATTAAAAAGTAACGGCATGGAACTACTGACGTCCTTAGCCCGAAATATAGACAGCTCACATTAATGAGAAAATAAAAACGTCTACATACGTGTACCTAACCCTTCAAGTTGTATATTTTAGGGGTAGAGTCGGCAAAAAAACGTGATTTGAGGTCATCAAAGGATATCTACTCCCTTTAGTTATTTTCCTCCACACTGTACTATCCTTGCATGCTACTGTTACCTCTCTGGCACATTCGTACATTGTTCCCGAGACTACTAATGTTCCTCGCATGGGGGTTTGTTCCAAAATATAATAAAAGTAACCTAACATTAATGACTCACAACATGTCAAGCCTCTAATTTTTACAGAGAGTTAGGTCATAGAAATATGTTGGAAATCGCTATGGTCGAATAAGCAAGTGTAGAGGAATTATTCGTCTGGGTTAGGTGAAAACGTTCCTGCATAAGCACATGAACCATTAGATTGCATCAATAGAAACTTATTAAAATAAAATGGCAATTAAAAAATTGAAAGTGCTCCAAGAACGACGGAAGAGGGTTATTGAAAATGATAATCAACGGTTTAAAATAAAGGAAACTGGACATTTAGCATAAAGATCTGAATAATGATTACCAAGAATATCAAGCACCTATAACGCAAGAAGACAAAATCCGAAATGAGATGGATATAATCGCTAATATCTTAATATGTGTCACCCCTCTATGATCCCTCGTTAATATGAACTATTCCAGCACTTTTACTTTCCTGTAAGCTCTTCGTTGTGGCTTATAACAAGAAGAATCCACAGAATCCAAATTGACCGAGAACAACGCCAAAACATTACACATACTAAGTAATACTTGATTTAGTAAGTTGATAGATTCTTACGCCTTAAAGCAGAATATATGTAGGTGGAAAAAATTTTTAGACCAAAAGCACTAGACGAATTATTATTATTATTATTTTAAGTAGTCTACCAGTTAAGGTAGGTTTTGGATGGACAAAAGCTTTAAAACGGCACAACGACAATCCCCTTGTCTCTCAGCCTAACTTCCTATTCTAAAATAAGCCCCTCTTCAACTCCCTTCCACAGTGAAAAACATTCCGCAAAAGATTTACCATAATTTTACCCGAAGAACGAGAGAAACTATTCCAAAAAAATCGGTCACGACTGTGAAAAAGAGACTGCCAGAGACTGGCAGTTTGCGGAGATTGAGTGAAGTTTAATTGGAGCCTCCACATGCTGTTCCAGATAGTCTCGCACAGAAAATTTCCGAGGAAACTCTGCCTTCAAATCAACGAAATGAAAAGTTTCAAAAAACAGACACAGTATACCTCAGATTAAATAATTAAGGATGACCTCTTTTTAGGAATCTTTCAAGATGAAGGAGATGTTCTGGAGGGAACGGCTGCATACTCCCAGAAGACGAGACGAAAATCTTTATGAGTGAAACAAGCCAAGCCGTGATAAATGCCATAACCCCCACCTCCTCCCAAATCACCTTCGCCTTTAATATCACCTGGCTCATTCCCGGGCATTGATACTACTTACTACTCGCATGACCTATGCTACGGAGTGCACTTTCGCCGCTCTCAAGCTGGCCTGCCAAGGACTCTCGACACTCTCAAAACACGATAAGGGCACGGAGTGGGGCCGATGCGAGTGGGGAGGGGATCGGGAGGAGAGGGATTTTAGGGGAATGCAGAGAGGGGTGAGTGTTCAACACGGAACATTGGGGTGGTAAGGGAAGGTTGTTTTTTGAGGATACTGAGAGGGGGAGCGGAGGTAGAAGAAGGGTTAGGATGGTAAAAGAGGCCGCGAGAATGGAATGGAGAGACGTATTATTCGCACGTTCGCGAGACATTTTCAACTAAACGTCAAACTGCGAGGGTGCCGTGAGTCAGAACCGCTCATCTCTCACTGAATACATCTTCCCAAGGACAAATTAACCGCACATTTTTATCTCTATTAGAGCTCCATTACCATTCTTTCCACAAAATGAGCTGTATACTCAATCCCCGGCTCCGACATCTGCCAAGTGCTTCCCACGTAATTACCAGCAAATTTCAAGTCAATATCTTTCCCGCGAGTCCGGAGGAGAAACTGGACGGCAGGAAATACAAATTAGCAAGTTATGGATTTTTAGAAGGATATTGAGTATTTACTCGGATGATTACTGGGGGTAAAAAAGTGGGATAGAGAGGTCCTGGAGGTTCACTTAATTTGCCTGGCAGATTTGGAAAGCATTTACACAACAGTTAGCAATATTCTACTGCGGACTCAAACATTTTTCTCCAAGCGTACTATATGTCTAAAATACAAGGGAAGGGCCAACATATAGGGGTTGACAATGAGATACGAACCCCGTCCATTGGTATATTTTAAAATCCCAAAATGAAATAATCCTCTAAAAAATTTCCCTTATGTAAGGTTAAGAATTTTCAGACATTTCTTTGCAATGCCAAAATTCCAGATTATACCTCTAAAAATCTCTCTTATGTAAGGTTAAATATTATCCGGAATTTCCCGATAGACACACTCCTAAACTTTTCCTCGTTTTCCACGGTGATTTTCCGCGGTCCATTTCCTCCAGGAAATCCGAAGGTAAGTAAGGACACAAGCAAGCGAGTTAAAAAAAAAACCAAGCATCTTCACGCTTAGTCGGGGCCGCTTTACACCTCTACTTTCAGAACGAATGATCACTAAGGAAGTGAAAGCGAACATCGAAAGCCAACACACGGGAAATGCTATAATTTGATCCTTCTTTCGTCTAACAACTTCGCAAGCGACAAGTGAATCAAATAAGTATAAAACAGGTGACTCCGATATTTACTTTCATCATTAAGAAACTCTAATGCAGACAGAGACACATTCAGAAGTCCTTACAAAGAAGAACTTTTTGCTGCATTCCAACGGAAACGCTATAGAAATCTCCGCTAAGGTTTTGCCATCGGCAACATTCTTTTCCCCAAAAAAATTGCTAAACACTCACCGGTGTTCCATTTCCCTTCCCAAAAGAAAACTTAAAACCAATTCAGACACATTTGTAAAGATACCCTGGATCTAACCCTTCGCCCCTGCGAAGCCCCGTCCAAATGGAAATGCGTGCCTTGTCTTGAGTTAGATAACCGCTGGATTAGTTTTTTTCCTTGCACTCTCTAGAATTCCCTGATTCACAAGACACAGCAAAATGAAGATAACGCTTTGAAACGCCAGTACTTTCCTTCTCTCGCACTGGCCAAAAAATCGCCTGGAGTGATTAAATCATTACAATACAATAAAATCTACTGCAGTCTCCTTCCTGTACCTTAGTAATCACGAATTACAGTTTTCACGATGAATTCACGTAAAATCACGTGACGGTGGGTTTCGTTGGGGAAAATAACAGGCCGGGGGACGGGTTGAGTAAAGAGAGAGGGAGGGAGGCAGCCGAATGGAAACATGAGGTCGCCGCTAAACTTATGGAAAGTTAAAAAAGGGCGATTGCATGACGGGGTTTCCTGAACCTTGGTATAACTTACTATTTGACTGCCTACTTTTACCATTATTGGTGCTATTTATGTAATATTGCTGTTTTATGGGAGGCAGCTCATGCGAGCCAGAGAAGAATACATCACTGCTTTCAATGTAGTGGTGACGGACTTAAATCTGATATAACAGTTCGTTATGTCCGAACACATCATCCTTCTGCACTGCATATTACGCATAACCTGCTCTTGAGAAACAATAATTAATAGATCCGGGGGAAAGGATTAAAGACCATCCAGCGCCACCAATGAACAAGGCAAGCGAAACGATACCATTCCAGGGAAGAGAATGTAAACATCTTCAACAAAATGATACACTGCTATTGACTCGATGAAAATAAATAAACGAAACACTAGTCTGAATGACTTTTAACATTTTTTAATAGATATTTAATGGATCATGGTCGGTGTTAACACTTAACATGTGGATATTAGATAAATAATAACAGACCCTAGTATGAACGAAGGTTTGTATTCCAAGGCTGAAACATGTTTCAATAACAGCGCAACGAAGCTGAAAGAAATCACCACAATGATACATATCTCTGGCACTCCATGTGACAGGAAAATTCAGGGACAGTGACAGACAGGGGAATCATAGCAGCGGGATGGGCAGAAGCATTTGGTTATGATTCCACTGACCATGCGAGGGCAAGAATCCGCCCGCCCCTGAAATCACACACTTTCCATATTAACCTGAATTATGAATTACCAATTAAATCAGAGGTCACATCGGCGCGAAGGCTAATGGACAGTATTTCTATGCTGTTTGCACATTTCCATTCATGACCAAGGAGAATTTGTTCGGAACATAGTCATACCTTCCTTGGAAACACCTGAAGAGCACGAAAATGTCTGAACACGGTGGCACGTTAATCTATGTATGAAACCAGAAGTACAAATCATTCGTAGTAAAACTGACGCTGAAGCATAATCCCTCTCCATCCTTTTTTCCACTATTTCTTATAAATACCTATCATCTCCAAATCCCTATCTTCAGCTATCACTCATCTTGGTGAACCACGGCTACTAATTATGACTAGATTTGGTAAACAAGATATGTGAGCAGTTACAAATTTCGTCAATCGAGCCATATCCTTTAACCTAATATTGATTTGGAATCAATTTTGTTCCACCGGAGACTCCCGCTCCGATATATATCTATATATATATATATATCTATCTATATATATATATATATATATACATATATATATACACATCGTTTATGTATAATTACACACACACACATATATATATATATATATACACACACACACACGAGGGTCATCCGGAAAGTAGTACCCGTTCGTGCCGCATGAAGTGCTGACGACGCGAGTAGCCGCTGGACGAGGTCAGATAGCTTCAGTGGCTTGTCTGCCTTCTCTGAGCCAAGTTGCGTGACGCTAGCATTGCCTGTGTTGTTTCTGTGATTGTTTACAATGTTTAAAAAAATTGAGAACGCCGCCAGTTGTGAAGTGAGGGCAGTGATTAAATTCCTCAATGCAAGAAACGTTCGCCCATGTGATATTCATCGCCAATTAAAGGAGGTGTATGGAGACAATGTAATGGACGAGTCGTCTGTTCGGCGGTGGTGTCGCAACTTCAACATGGGGAGGGGGAACACACACGACGATGAGCGTTCGGGGAGACCGTCTGTCATTACAGACCAACTGGTGAGCTCAGTTGACGAATTCGTGAGGAACGATCGGCGCGTCACAATTGATGACATCTGTGAGCATTTTCCCAATGTTTCTCGAACAATTGTTCATGAAATTGTTAAACACCATCTGCATTATGCAAAAATTTGTGCAAGATGGGTCCCTCGCGTATCTCAATGAGCTGGCGGCGAAGGACTATGCAGCAGGAATACAGAAACTTGTCACACGTTATGACAAATGCCTTAATTTGCTTGGAGATTATGTTGAGAAGTAGTTTAAAGTATCCTCTTTCAAATAAAATTTTTTATGTTTGTTAATATTTACTTTTTTGTCTTTATTTCACGAACGGGTACTACTTTCCGGATGACCCTCGTGTGTGTGTATATATATATATATATATATATATATATATATATATATATATATATATATATATATATATATATATATATATATATATATATATATACATATATATATACACACACACACACACACATACATATATATCACACTGATCATTTAGTCATAACAATGTTCATCGTGCATGCGAAATGGTATTTCGGTGAAGTAAAATACGAGTAAGATAGACATTTAAATGATTCGATGATGGTGAGAACATGCATTTTTGATTGTCAACGCGTGTTATACGATTGGGTTTGCCATTTCCAAAACGATTCGAAATGGGTGTTTCGGTGTAGGCTATTAAGTCACTTGTGCATTCAGAATCTGCTGCACGAGAACCAGCCACAACCGTGGGCGTGGTCGAAACTCCCTAGGCCCCCACCCTTCCACCCCAAAATCCTTCGCGAAGCCCGAAAGAAACAAAGAGAAAACTGGGATTGCCACGATAAAGAGTAGTACCTCGCCACAACTTGACTCCCACGCGGCGTGAAAACCCGTAAATTAATGCAAAACTAAAATGGCATGGACACGACGGTTTAATTTGCAAGGGCTTCTGATGCGAACACGCGCGCATTCTACCACACATCCTTGGCCATAACGGTGTAAATATGAATGAACAAACCTGATTGTATTGGATCGAAAAAGAATAGCCTACTCCTATACAAGACTGTTATGGTAACTTCCATTCTCAAATCTACTTCACTGACTGGAACGCGTGAACTGACCCATCCCAGCCCACCACCAGCTAATTTTATCGTTGAAATCTTAGAATCTGTGAGCTTACACAACATTTATTTTCTTAGGCGTAAACACACAGGCTACTCAGCGCCCATCTTCGACTTAGGATTCGAGTGATGATAATAATAATATAACCGGCATCACAGATTAGTAATTAATTTTTTATTCCTAATATTTTTTCAAATTACGCCTTTATGCTCCAATTGCCAAAAATTGAGAAACTGTCGGAAAATGTCCAAATATATAAGATAAAATGGGATCAAACTACACGCAATTGTTGCTATTTAAAGATACAGTCAACGCTACGCACAACTCTAAATCAAAAGCATACGAAATCTGAAAATCCAGACAATGTTATCATAAACTTTCCGATGATAGTGCCTCTCATTTGGCACAGAACACCTCATTGTCTGAATAACCCAGTTTTAAACCTCAATGCGAGCATGTTTTAGTTCTCCATTTGTGACAAGAGTAAAGCGTTGAAATGAAATAACGATAATATCAATAATTTATCCAAATGCGTATAAAAACAATTGAAAATTCGCGTTTCATTATAAGACATAAGTATATTATAATTCGCAATTTAAAAATAATAAAACAACAAAACTGAGCACAATAATACCACCGTTAAATTCACAACAACTAGTCGTAATCACTACCCATGGACACCAATGGAACCAATGCCGCTCTGCGGAATCCAGGAGCTTTTGTCCCACGTTTTAAAATAATAAATGCCAGTAAGTGAGGAAGAAGCGCCATCGCGTTAATGAGGAAGAAGCACACTTAATTTCATTTCCCAGCGTAATTGTATAATGAAAGACATCGTGAATGTAGTATCAATAATATAGTAGCCAGCAATGGCAAACGCATTTGCAAACATTCGGAATGAAAGGCAAACAACACACAAAATATAAACGCATTACGGACAGCATAAGTACACAGGATATCGGATTTTAAAACAACTTAACTGGCATGGCGCAAGCATTTAATTTTTGGAAAGCCATTGGTATAACTACAATTCCACGCAAATTTAAAATGGCCACTGCCCTTTATTTCAAATAAATGGCTTTCCCATAGCCAATAGATGCAACGAGGCACACTTTTTTTCATTGTTGTAATCTGTCGTATTGAGAATTTGATAATGTATCGACCAAGCAACATAAAAAAATTATTTCTATCAAAATATTAATTGCGTCGAATTACTGAGAACTCTCATTTCAAAGGTCAGATAAAAAATGGTTAAGCGTGCACGTAAAGCGCAAATTTCTCTCTATAACTTATTATCCATCAGGTCATCGATGACATTTATTTTCTCGATTTCTCTTTCTCATGCAGCTTATGGCCTGAATGCAGCATTTTTATACCTATTTATGTTTAACTTTAATACGCCTAATGATCAATATCTGATGAAACTCAGAACATAATCAAATACTGTTTAAATTAATCGAGCCATAAGCGACAATCACGGTCACATTTACAATCTAAAGTGAAACGAGGATGCTAGTGTGACACTGTTCGAGCAGCATATGGCTCGTAACACAGAGGATACCACTGTTGCTATTTTTGCTTGCATAGTATTTTTTACGCCGTACTCCTATGGCTAAGAAGAGTTGCATTGACATTATACGTAACAAAACATTTTCCCCTGGATGTTATTGTGCTACGTTAGATAAGAGTGTTCTATCAGGCAACTCATAACTTCACTCTTTCAACTTCGGATTTCACAACAAGTTCACCAGTGAACGGAATCTCACATTTTTTAAAAATAGATTCTCTTGCCACTTTTTCGTCCATTTTAAACAAAAATATTTCCATCACAATGGCAGCAAAGATGTCCAGTTTACTTCGCTCCGCGGGATAAATTTTACAAACCAAATAAATGACTCTAGCGCAGTCCACGTACGGGTTACCTTACAAGCCGTCGAACGCCTTTCGCCCGGGATTCAAAAAGGCAAGAGAGAGAGACAGAACAGCCTTCGAACAATCACTACGCTCGTCTCCCGAACCGTTTCCTTGGGAATTCCACCGCAAGCAGCAGGCATGCAACTCAACCTTCGTGACGAGTCCCCCAGTTGCGGTTTGAGCAAACGATTATTCCGGGAAAGGGAACGCGGGGGAGGGACGACGCTCGGTAGGTATACGCAAAGGCCGAAACGATTCAAGGTGAGATGGGATAAGGAGGATTAGCGCAACGCGGACGGGAGCGAGGCAGAGTGAGAGAAAAGAGGGAGGAGAGGAGAAATAGCGTTCTCATGCGTTATATGTGAGTCTACGCACGGCGAGGAAGGGGGTGAAGGTGGGAGGGACGACGATTAATTAATTGCGCGCCCATTCACATGGCACGGAAGGCACACGGTGAAAGGTTTTCATGCTTCGACAGCTTCGAGTCTGAACGAAACGACTTGCTCACCAAAACTCGTTTCCGTGATTTTTTTTCCTCCTGCCGCCGCGAATGGAGTGAGTGAAGAGAAAAATGGGGCAACATGGTGACGGTGCGCGGGTGCCGCGTATCCTTCTCGCTAAAGACCGGGGTTCGAGCATTGGGCGGAGGTGGACTTTCCGCACTCTCTCCCCCCCTCACGCCTACTTCTCCCTACCTTACCCTTCCCCCCGTCCACTCTCCTACTTGGAGCGAGTGCGTTGCTAGGCCAGCAAAGGTTGTAAAACGGTGTAACGGCGAGCGCCGCAATAGGAGAGAAATGAGCGCGGTCTCTAAAGAGTAACAGCCCTCAAATGGATGGATCAAAGTGCGCTTTCAGATGTTGGTGAAGCTAGTCATGAAACTGAGAAGTGCACTTTCCTCATTTTTTTATAATTGCCCATCAAAACTACAAGATATTATCAAGTAATAACACCACCAACATTATGATATTTAATTCATTCTTCCGGGTAAACATGAACACTCCGAAGTCAAGAGTCCCGTTTTGATTGCTATTTATTTCTCGCTTCTTGTACACGATAAACCTACGTAAATATGACTAATTGAAAATGGATTCCACTAAATTACACATTTAAGGTCCGCGAAATGGTCTCATTTATGACAAGGAATTCTGCAACGAAACGAAATAAAGTTAATGAGATTTGGGAAAGTAAAACAAAAAAACTCGCAACCCCCCCCTTCCACGCTATATAAATGTTTAATGGGCTTCACAGGTATGCTGTACAACTACGTAAGTAAATAAATAGTTCAAATTTGTCAGATCAACGAAAAAGGGATTAATTAAGAATATTCATCCTTATTTCAACATTTACGTTCCAGTGCCATAATGCAGTTATCGAACTTAGCGAACTTGAACTGTAACTAGCGTATACCATCACAGAAATCCAACCCACAATTATTCTCAAGAGTATTTTCTCGAGGGGGCATGTTTTTGTATGCATGGTGTAATTTTGACGCATGCCGGAGAGCATATGCAGAGCCGGAGTGCAAGAGTGCAGTCGCGGGGGTTAGCGATTACCGGGAAAAAATTATTACAATAATCTGCATACTACATATATACAGTCCGGCAAGGCTAAGATAGACAACTCTTGGTACAAAATTCGAATAAAATGCATAATTCAATACAATAAAGACCCCATCATTATTAAGAAAATGGAAAACGCAACAATTAAAACCCGACATCATCACAATTTGCCATTCCGTATACCTGTAAACTTAACATTTGATAACATATACTTTCAGGTATTAAATTTCCATGACGGTTCCAACTCTCTTTTAAATTTAAATGTTTTTAAAGTGGAACTTAAAACAAGCAGAAAATATCCTTAAAAATACCTCGTAAAAAAACTTGGTTTACAACGACACGTAAGAGTTTTTTGTTTCAAGGAAATTTATCTCTTGTGGACCGGTTCCGGGGAAAACAGATTTCACGATAGCACAGAATGAACGATACACGAGACGCTTAGAATTGATCGCATTCGGCCTGGCGGTGGGAAAGCCTCGGCCAATGGGATTTTCCTCGGTTTTCCTGCTTGCCACGTCTTTTCCAGACAATTAGTCGCCTGAGAAAGGGAAGTTTAATGCTCCTGTAATCCTCGGAAGGTCAACAAGAACAGTTTACTCTCCTCTCGAGACCCGAGTTGGGGAGAAGGCAGCTTCCCAAACTGAAATGAGAAACTTTTGATAATCACCCTCGGCTGTCGTTGCACACGGAAAAGCCTTGAAGAGTTATGCATTTGGAGAGGGCGGAATGAATACTAGAGATAGATGGAAAGAAAATATACACTATCGATGAATAAGATAGATCCTAGTCTTTTATTGAAAGTTTACAGAAACATTTCCAAGAACTACCGACATGAATACTTTAACCCCTTCCAAAGAATTCTTATCCAGTTACTACAAATGGCCAATTTTCATGACCGAAGGATAGAGAATCTAGTACGATAAAAGTTCCATAATTTTAACTTCTCAAATTGAATGAAATTATCCTCGTCAGACGTACGCACCGTGTTTGAATCAATTTAATAAAGAGCGCCAAAAAAAATGTTTTCATGGTCTTCGGAGTTAAGCATTTTTTCCCATGATTCATTCAGCCAACATCCCACGCATTTTTATGACAGACTAAGCTCCTTTCGGAAAAAAGCGAGCTCATACATGCCAACCCGTCAGATTCGCCGTGAACCATGAGTAAGAAGTCGCCTGAAGGGATGAAAAGGTCATCAAATCCAGCAACAATATTGCTAATTTGGCAACACTGCATGAGGGAGACCGGGGAGAAAATAAAAGAAGAGGTGGCCACTGAGAGGGTGAAGAGAGAGGAGTGGGTGGTTATGGGGGGATTGAGGGGGAAGCAGAAGAGCGGTCGGTCGGTGTATAACGAATGGGTGGAGAAGATGATGGCTAGGAGGGGAAGTTGTGGGTGCGCGCTTCGGGGCGGGGCGAGGGGGAGCGCAGGGGGAGGGGAGTGTGGAAATGCACAAACGACGAAAAATGCCACAAACACCGGTCGATACTGGGGAGAGGGGCGGGCGAAAAGGGACCGAAGGAGAGGCAGGGAGAAGCTATAGGAGGGGGAGTAGGGAGCACGTCACACAATTCCATTAATCCTTCAACCCTCCCCTCCTCCTCTTCCCCCTACAAGGACAATCCGCCACATCCCTAAAACCAACAGCGGTAACGCCTCAGTCAGAAGGGACATGGGAAAGACGACGGCGAAGCGAACTTCTCATCTTGACTTTACGGATGTCAGAGCGCGCTCTCTCAGAGTCAGCACGTTCGTGACTTCCTCTTCGAACAATAAATCCCCGCATCTCTTTTTCGGCTTTCTAGAGGATGAAAAATAAAAAATCCGGCGGATGTTACATTATAGTCTACCGGGGACGCCTTGACCACCCACCACGACCTCAGGCCACGAACGCATGAAATGACGAATCCCGAGCGCTTTAAGTAGGTGGGGAAATTTTTTTTTCTAATCACTATCATGCCGATGTGGCGGATTTCGAGTACTGATTATTCGACGATGATTCATTTTCTCGCAGATGCATCGATTAATTCAGACCCTACCACGAGATCCAGTGTAGCAATTTAACGAGCCGCGCTGTGTCAAGAAACTGACAGCGGGTAATAACGTGTAACTGTGCACAATGTACTGTAACCGATGCTCATTAGCACGAATAAAAGTAAGATTATTTCTACAAACTCCATCACGCCTTCGCGTAACCCATGTAATTTCACTCTCGCGCGAACTGGGTTAAGAGATCTTGGAATTACTTTACTTCTCATGTCGAAAAGAAAAACATTAATTCGAGAGGAGAGCGAGGGACGGACGGCGACTCGGGGATGTTTGTCGACTCCGATTAGGCAGCCGTTGGATAGGGAAGTGAGTGAGGGTGGGTTGGGGGAGGGAAAACAGACGGAACCCTTCCTCACCCGGATGGAGAACGAATAATCCATGTGGCACGCCACGACGATGTAAGTGTTTTCCGATGACACTTTTCCAATTTCCTTGGATAAAATGGTTGGTCACAGGAGGGGGGACGGAACGCGCGAGGGAAAGGTTTTCACCAATCGATCACCGTGGAGGCGCAATGCGTGATCGTGTGAGGCATTAAAAATGGCAAGCACGATCCCATCGTGAAAATCAGGAGGACACGATACACGTGTGCGGAAATAACCTTAATAGGCAATGGCCCAGCCGGGGGTCTCCAGCATCCATTACACATTCGCCACGTCTAAATGCATTCAAGGAATAATAACACAGTCAAAGCAAACAATTCATGCATACCCCAAAGCATAAAAAAACATTCGTTATCTTACTAAAAGAGCTTCCGAGTCTTACGTAATACACAAGTAAAACTTAGAGACATTATTCATGAAAATATGTTCACTCCAAAATAATTTCAATGAAAGAATATTATCTTATTCTAAATTCAAAACGTTTGAAATTCTAAATTTAATCGGGAAGGCGAAGAAACCGATCCGGTGGTGGCGGGGTAACGTCCTCTTCTGATCACCCAGAGGTCAGGGGTTCGACTCCCGCCTATGTAGGTTTCCCTTCACATAGGCCTTGGGTGTTTGCAATTGTCTTTATTATGTCTCGCCGCTTATTTAATCGTTAAAAGGCCGATTCAAAAGCCAAAAGTGCTGTTATCGGATTAGCACCAATAAATAAGTTAAAGAGGATTATTCGTAAAAATTCACCACTAAAATGATCATTCTACTCGATTTTTTGGTAAATCGTAACATGAATCTAATTTCTAAGGGTGAATGATAACATTCACCCTTAGAAATATACCGTTAGAAATATAATAATAATATAAAAATACCTGAAGGTCAGCCTTCCACGCCATCAAAAATTATTCCGCCACAAAAGCCCTAATGCTGAACCAATTCATGTTCTGTAATCCCATAAGGGCCAAATGGGCAGTAAACTAATGACAAAGCTATTAAATACTACCCTAGCTTATTTCACGCGAATAATTTCAGACGTGATTGTTCCATAATTAAAAAAAAACAGACAGTGGCATATCAAACACAGGTCCACTTAAATAGGAAATGAGAATATCGCGTCAAGTTTCCCAATTTTTAAAATCTCCGAAAGCTTCAACAATATTCCCCGAAGCACGCGACCATTTGGGCATCCCCAGAGAGTACAAATTGAAGGATCGCACTTTCGTTTACGAAGGCATAAATAATGCATAAGCAGATTCCCTTTCCCCTCGCTAACTTGACGCAAGCGGTTCGACCGCGATCCGAAACAATTCCTTTCAGATCGTCATCAATTTTCATAACCACCACTGACGATATCTTCCCACAGTCCTTCAGGAAGAGAGCGGGAGGGAAGAGACGCGGCGTATCGTTCGAGACGGGGAGAGGGGGGTGGAGGTGAAAAACAGCGCTCGCTCCCACCACTCACCCTCCGCAGGAATTGCTGTTACCGAAAAGCAACTTTCACCACCGCGAACGCATGGGCTACTGACGCTGAATTCAACACAGGCGGGGGGGGGGGGGGAGAAACTCTCTCACCCTCTCCCTCTCGGCCGACGGAGAGTGAACGTTCGTTCACGTGATAAAATCCTCGAGCCGCCTCCTCCGCCCCACTCCACTACCATCGGGTGGGAGGGGCCGCGGGGGAGGGTCAGCCTCTCCGCGAGCAGGAGACGCAAGGGAGTGCAAGTGTCTCCCCACAAGGCTTTCAAGGAAGAGCCCGAGTCCAGTTGTGCATGACAAGCTTTCCCGTAAACTGGTTATTTTGATGCCCTCCGCTGCAGCCTACAATTCATCTTATCTAAGCCATCCACATAAAAATTATAGCGGTTCCACCAAGGCGTCAGGGCATGTTCGAACCCGGGGATAGGCGAAATTAATGAGGGCTCCACCGTTTATGAATGCAAGAAATCGCTTGAAAGTGAAAACTTCCGCGTTCGATATAATATAAATAGCGTATTCCACAAATCGAAAAACATAAGCATCGTTTATCCTTGTTGTCATGTTCATTTTCACCGTGAAGGGAAAACACAAAATATAAAATTACAGTCTTATGTAAATCTTCTAATAATGCCTCATTAAATGAAGAACACAATGTATATTTCCAATGTTATTAATTCTTTGAACATTCGTTGTTTCGAAGAACAGCGAAAATATTCCTTGTGTTCTTCATTTAATGAACATGAACTTCCACAAAGTTGAGCCGGGAAAATTTGAATACTAATAATGCCTCTTGAAAAATTGAATTATAAATGTAAGGGTAACATTACTTGTTCCCGGGTGGCAGGTAAGGGCAGGTACATGCGAAAGAGTTTTCGATCGAACATCTCGAGAAAGGGAGACCAAAACGTTCTACATACAGCACATATTTAAAACACTGCCTTTCATGAAATTTGTTGCTGCAGGCAGTCACTAATGTCATTGACAAAACGGCAGGCTTTTTGAGAACAGAGAAGAGTTTACACGAAAAAATAACTTTCACAAAACCAAATGATTCGAAGGCAAGCGCTCTAAGAATTTACGTGACTTGCATTATTCTTTTTAAAGACGTTCGCTCTGGAACTCCATTAATTCACGTAACATTTCGCGTGCATTGGAGAGCAATTGAATTTTTGGAAAAAGTATGTTATGATGAATTTCATAGCGTGACTAGTTGTCACGGTGGGTTAGATGAATTCGGGTGGGGGAGTGTGTTACATGAATCAGAGCGGAAAAAACTCAACGACTGAAAGTAAAAATATAAGATTAAGATCGTAATTCAATATGAGGCATCTCCCTTCTCTGAAAATAAAAACATATGTACAACTCCTACACAATGGTTCTGGTCTTTTCCACTAAAATAAGATTGATCAGAATCGAAAGAAGTTTACAATATCATTATCGACTTACAACCAGAGGAGTTATCACAATGACTATGAAGGAGATAATTATTATGACCAGAATATTTCGCGGTAAATTTTATTAAAGCCATTGTACAACCACAAATAAAAGCTCTTCCTACAGCCAACCACCAAAAGAAACCCATGCAATTTACATGTTGAGCCGTTTGTCTCCTAGTTAGTGCCACTGACTAGGTTATAATTACACTTACTTTTCAGTTCCTAGCCTTTTACTGATATACATGTATTGAAGAGCGCATGCCCGGATCGGAATTAGCCCTATGCCACACGCCCTAAGCGAGGCCGGGAGAGTACCTTGCGAATGTAGATGAAGAGGTTTTGTTTGTTATAAGCTGTACAAACAAACTTATTCATGAGACTTAAGAATTAATTGAAAATTCCATAAAAATGACCCATTATCGTATCATAACTTTACGAAGCATAAAATGCGGAGGAATTAATTTAGAAAGTCCCTAAGTTTGACCACATTCAATTATTATCTTACATTTCTGTCACCTGATCGTATTTAAGTCATATTTTATAAAATTTTCAACTAGATTATTGCCCCAGATGGCCGTGATATTAAGGCAATGTATTGAAATATTAATTCAAGAAACAATATTAATTAGGCATTACCAATGCGTCTGCTGAAATGACCTTTGTTTCACTTGCAACGAAAATGTGCACGAATGACATCAAGATGGGCATAATTTGCCACTGAAAGTGGCTGTGTCTATTTCAAAACAGCAGTAATAATCTGATTTCTCAATTGAAAATCGCAAACATTAAATGCAAAATCGCAAAGAGTTTTAAATGTCATCGCGAAAACACTTTTTCCGCGAATGTGCTTCCTATGAGTTTGCAAAACCTATCATGAATCATAATTTGCAATTTTAAGATATTATTCGCGATTTTTTAGCGATAACACAATTGTGC
The DNA here is from genome assembly GCF_022747635.1 of Hetaerina americana. Taxonomy (NCBI): domain Eukaryota; kingdom Metazoa; phylum Arthropoda; class Insecta; order Odonata; family Calopterygidae; genus Hetaerina; species Hetaerina americana. The sequence continues at coordinate 75,944,461 of NW_027286069.1, read as the reverse complement.
ACGATTTCTCCTCGGCATTACGACAGCGTCAATCTTAGAATAGAAGTACCAAACACTCGGACGAAGTATTTGTAAAAACGCTCCCATCCAAAAGGAAAATCAAGGTCCATCAATATCATGGAACAGTAAAATGTTTATCTTTCAATCGCACTACAATCCTTTCAATGTTTCATTGGTGCGGGTGGGGAATGACTTAGGTGTGAGTGGGCATCGCAAAACATCCAGGACATGGCCTAAGGTAACCGGAATATCTAGAATGAGCAGAATAAATGTCAGACGCGTAGTGATTCAGTGGGATTTCACCTTGGAAACCGTGCCATATTTGGAACAGATTCCCCTTCTCTACTTCCAAACCGACCGAATGTAATTAAGGTGACTGCGATTCGTTTCTGCTTCAACCTCATAAGCTGAACCATCTTTTAAAGCAAAATTAAGCACCCTGAGCAACAGCCTTCCCTATGTCTAGCAGTAATACGAAGGTTATCAAAATATTGTTCTCATTTTATAACTTTGAAGCCGTCTTTTAATCTCTAACGGAAAGTTACTCTAATCAATAATTAAAAACGAATTCATTCATATTTTAAAGCCAGCTCAACTGACAAATACAGGAAAAGTTGGCGCAAAAACAAGCACATTAGTGTGCAGCAGGTGGCGAAGGTATTGGACACCTGTCAGAGTACTTCGCTACGATTACTCGTGTTACAAATGAAAAGTTAATCGAAATAAATAACGCCAGAACTCATAAAAGTGAAGGAACGTGAGATGCGACCAAAAAAAAAAATCAAAATAATATGAAATTAAAAAAAAATCAAAATAATAAAGTTAAATGCAATGCGTAAAAATCAAACTAAGTGAATAACGATATTTTCCCGTGACGGCTCCCCACTCACATTTAAATTTAGAAACAAAAGCATCGCTACTGACACCCGCAATTAGTCTCATCGTGCCAAAATAATTTACTAACTCATTGCCACGGCCGAAAATTAAGAAATAGTTTTAAAAGGCCAAGTAATATCTGAATCAGAAAATTCACAATGAAATAAGAGAAACCTTGCATGCCTCAGATAAAACAGACAGACCATGCCCGGAGTATTTATATTTAGTCACTCAACAATGTTCATTAACAGAAGTTATTTGTTTAGAAGAGAAGTAACTAATTTCACTAAACTGCAACTGAATAATTTTGGTTTATGATACCGAAATATAAAATCAAAATTCTAGCGTATAACTTAACCGCAAAGGGAGAAAAGAAAAATTATCGAGGGAAGGAGGAAAGACAACGCAGCTAACAGGCTGCAGCGATGGAATACAAGACTGCGGCATAGCATACGATCGGAAAGATTGCATTGCAATAAAAAATATACGAGTACACACTATTTCAACTGTTGGTCGTGGAACATAATTCCCTTTCGCGACTTGAAGTGCAATCTGGATGATTCAGATGAAAAGGGCAAACTACCCTTCATTCGGTAACCATGGAAACGACACGAGTATGCACAAGGTAGAATACAACAAAACATCTCAACACGATTTTTGTTCCGAAAAATTCTTCTACCCTTCACGTCCAAGGACGACTCCTCACTTGTCACTCGTAAACGGTGAACAGCGAAGGGCGGTAGCGTAGATTTTCTTGCTCGAACACGTAGAAATATCTCACAGAATAAAAGAAACATCAAAGAAACACGGTGTCGTTCCGAAAGAGGTTGTAGATTTCAGGGGTGGGCTTGTTCAATAATGAAAGGGGGACGATATAATGAAGGGCTGTTTGTGTGTGTCGCACGTGCGAACATGGGGAGATCAACAATATACAACAAAGGGAAGGAGTTCTGTCTTTGGGGACAGGTGCGCCCCACCCCCATTGAGTATGGTATAGATGGCGCCCCACGGAACAAGAGAAAGGGATGGACGGCACTCTTTCTGGACGGCGAGAGAGAGTGGTTGTTTAGAGAGCGTGTTGATCTCCATCTTCCGAGCAGTCCTCAGTTTTTCATGGTGTCCGGCCTAGAGTATTACCAGAGAGCGCAGGGGCGCCGCGAGGGAAAGCGAGGCCGACGAAAGGTCTTTCGGAGGATATACAGGAGGGCGGCGGAATGGCGGAGAAGAGCGAATAGAGTATCACCGTGCGTACGGGCGCCTGCTATTGGAAGTAAGCGGCGTGTTTATTTGATGTTTCGAAGGCAATAGACATCTAACTCACCGTATACTATCATCCACTCACTATCCACGTCCGAATCGGATGGAATCCAAGGCACGGGCGACGCAATATCCGACGGAGGAGACGAACACAACGGCACAACACTTCCACATTCTACGGGTCCATTCCCTCAACGTCGGCACACCTTGTTTTACGGTACAATGACGCCAGGTAGCACCACCGTACGGTTTGAGGGGGGGAGGATAGGGAGAGAGAAAAAGAGAGGGGTAACAGGAAAAAAATGAACCGCCCGAGGACACACTCCACCTTGACGCGGATGGCAGACTGACGGCAGATTGTCGACCTACACTGTAGATGACGCGAGTGTACGTGCGATCGCTACGCCAACAGGCATAAAATTGAAGCTTTTATGCTTATTTATTTTGGCGCGAATAATAATTACGAAAGTATCATATTTCAAGATGATTTCGAACTCATTATCAGTCAAAATAGACAAAAGAATAATTGAATAATGATCAGCGTTTTTTATTGCATGAAATAGTGAAGTTCTTGGCTTGAGCGATAAAGAAGTGCATATTAGGCTAAAGAAAATGCATCATAATTACCACACGAAAGACTAACATTTTTAAAAAGTCGACGAAAATGCCTGAGTTTACTTAAAAATGAGTTTTTGCCCTTATACTAATGATTTCGCAGAACCTTAAACAATATATTCAAAACTACTATCAATTTGCCCTTTATTATCAATTAGATGCATAATGCAATTATGCATCTAATTTTAATGGAGTCATCTGCTGATGTCCATTTCAATGCAACAATTTCAGAGGGTAAAAATCATTCACCTTGACCGGCATTTCAGAGGACACCTCGATAGCTTAACTGGCTAGAGCAGTCGAACGGACATTGAGAGATCCCGGTTCGAAGCCCGATCAAGGTGAATGATTTTTACACTAAAAAATTGTTGCATTGAAATGCACATTAGCAGATGACTTGGTTATAAGTTACTGTTGCGGAATCTCCCACAGTTTCCTTGGAATTTTAAAAACAAATATTTGAATTGGGAATATCACAAAATATTTGCTTTAACAAACCAAAGTAAAATGCTCATATTCAATGGGGCATGAATACTTTCATAAAAATGTACAAGCACAAGTGCACAATGCGGTCCATTCATGAACCAAAGACTTTTGATTTGGTTCTAACAGCATGTATTTGTGTTTCATACCTTAGACAATAGTAGTTAGCAAAATGGAAAACTTTTTCTATTCGCTCAATTCTATGGTAATGTGTGGGCCTAATAGGGCATTAGAAAATTATATTCTTAACAATTTATTTGAGAGCACTTTACTTCTTGCAAACCAAAAGCTAATGATGTAAAAACAATGCAATGATAGGAAAAGCTATCTATCATTCCACAACTCAGCAAAAAAAAACAAAATAAGCTAAAATTAATACACTAAGAGCCAAAATCTAAATTATAGAATTGAGGAAACAGGTTAAAAGAAGAAAAAATGTTATATCAGAAAATAATTGATATTTAATTAATAATCTAATCCTGAGAACAAAAGAGAAAAATGAAGATGATATGGCAGAGATAGACAGTTCCATGGATATGTACCAAAGCATAAAAGTCTTCTAAAGTAAGAAGAAATACAGGGAAGAATGAATAAAATGACCATGAATGGATCAAAGTGATTGAGTTTAAAGAGTCAAATGCAATTAAAAACTTTCTATATCAATTATCTTACATTTACAATTCATATCATGCAAGGCCTTCCCATGAAGTCCCCATCCAACGATATGTTCTGTATCCTCTGAAATACAGGTCTGTTAACCTCAGAGTTAAAAGAGTGACCATTATTTTTTTCCTCTTCAAGGCCATGCACTTTATGAATTATGTACATAGGTTTCCAGCTCTTTAAGATTAGTAACAGTAAAAAAAATTTCTGATCAGTTATAGGACATGATTTTAGGTGGAGCTTACCTATCCATACCAATGTGTATGGTTACCACACACTTAAGTTAAGTGCCATATTATTGAGGGACATTTCTTTCTTCAATTTCATTTCTTGCAGCCAGATAGTTAACAGATAATAATTGCACTTCAATGGCAATTCTCTGGAATGTTATGCAAACAGAAGTGCAAGATATTATAATCTAGAACATAAGCAAACAACAGAACAAGCTAACAATAGTATCAAAGGTTGTTTCTAATGGTTCATGATTTGACTTAAAAGTCATGTTTTTCATTACATACACATTAAAATAAGTCACAAATTATTTTGGTGATAATATTTATTTCTATTTTATTTCATCAACAAATGAATAAAATGTTTCATGAATACCCTATGGGTTATAAACATCCAAAATAAAAATTCAACATCACATGCATATAATATTAACTTTATAAAGGATGAGCGATCATTAAGCAATGGTATTTCAATTTCATGATGGAATATCTAATGTAAAAAATATACTTCTTTGAAATCATTTTTAATACATTATGAAGCACCCTATGTAAGCCAACTTGTACATATATAATTTATAATTATATACTACATAACTTGAAATACAAATAACAAATTACTTATAAGAAACAGCAAAACTATTAACAAAACAATGAACTCTCCAATTACAACACCATTATTAAAAGTGGAAAAATGTTATTACAATCCACAAACACTTTAAACATTTACTTATTAATATGATGACAAATTCAAACTGAAATAAAATAAAACTAGTGAATTTATAAATCAAGAATTTCATAATGCTAATAAAAAACTTTCCAAAATCATTTGCTTCATAATCCCAGTTCTTTTAGCTAGGACATTATAAGAAAAAAAAGTGCTTGTAGAAGATGAGACATAACATCTAGTGACTCAATGAAGAAAGTAAAAAATCTGGATGTGTACATTTTCCTTGTTTTCAATAGTTGTACTTCCTTTAAAATACCTAACATTGGTATTTTTAAGTGAAAGAATAAAACCAATGGAAATATTTATGAACCCTCGTCTTAAAAGATATCTACACATTTTTTTTAAATTTATAAAAAAGAAAGTATTTTCACTCTTAATTGGGGAGTGCTCTTTGGATTCATCGAGTTTCTGGGAATTTAATTAATGGATTTTCGATCATGATCATTCTAAGACAAAATAAGATGGGAAAAGATCACAAGTTAGCAGAGATGTAATGTATACAAAATAAAATAGGAGAAATGAGAAATTGACTCAAGAGAAATGCTGAGCGAATATTTCACTCTAACATATAAAATTTCAAAAATATATATAAATACTCTAATACATGAAAAATATGTATAATCAAACAAGGAAATCATTAAATTAAGACAAGTAAATCAATTAGATCATAAAGAGGTGATTCAGGAATAACTGCAATTATATCTCAATTTAGAGAACTGCAAGATGAATTAGATGGCTTATTTCCATTAAATAACACACAGCCAACAACTTCACAAAATTTGGATTCAACAGTTACAAAGACATGTTGTGACCTTTCCATGCATCACTTACATCTTTTACTCACATGAATCGAAATAACTTCCTCATAAAAGTTATATTCTCACAAACCTAAAGTTTGTCATTGGATGACCCCATTTTGTACAATTGATGGATTTTATCATTAACTCATGGAGATGAATTGGTTAATGCTTTGGATGAAAATGTACCAATTATGATTAGATGCCTAACAAATTTTGCTACACACTCATTACATCAGTTTATTGCTACACAATGAATGACCACATCTTGGCTAAAGAGTGATAAAATCCAAGGTACAGTTTCATTAATCATTTGATGACATGCAATCATTTGATCAATTGTTACTTCCGATGGATAATTAGCCACAAAAATAACACAATTTTATTGATTCTTGAATTAACAGGTATTTCAATAGATATTAATTAGACAGTTAGATCATGTACATATTAATATTGATTTTCATCCTTGGGGCTCAAAGAAACGGTTAATTCTGGAAAAATATGCAGACCAATCACTGAATGTAGATAGGGAGACTAGGCCTAATTGGGTAAAAATTACTTTTGAGAAATCAATCTCAAAGTGCTTACATTTTTTAGATTACAAACATAAGAACAACCATGAAGAGAGACCTCCAAGAAGTAGGTAACAGCTGATGATAAATTCAGACCAAAAAGAAATTAAAGCCAAGTAAAAGACGTACAGGCAGACTCCATGCTTCACAAATGCATTACGTGCCTTATAATTCAAAGAAACACCTTTTTGCATTATCAAAAGAACTACCTAATATTAATGTACTTTTTTAAATGTATCAAATATATGAGATCAAAATATGAAGAAAATAAGGCCAACTAATATGAGCATAGTAGATTCTCAAGGCAATTGTTTAAATAAGGTCGCATTGACACCAAAGGAGACTTAAAAGTATAACGATGAAAAATATTTGATCCTCATTCTCTTATTACGTTCTAGAAGTAATAAAATATCCCCATTTATGTATTCATTGGTATTCCTTAAAACTTTACTTTGTGCACAAAATTTAGCGATAGATAACAATACCACATTACCTTAAGAAGGGCTGAGCCTGATAAATAATTTTCTGGGTTAGGGGATATGCATAATACAAAATATGAAAAACTGATAATATTGGCATCTACCTGCTTTCATTTACTAATTACTGCAGCAGACAATAATTTACATTTTCAAAATGCACATCAGAGTAGTATTTATGTAAAAACAATTGAAAACAGCCTTCTCCATAAAGAAAACATTCTTCAACACTATTACATCTCACAGGAAAAAGCACAATCTTAAACATGGCTCCACAAGAGAATCTAATTCAACAGAGAAGAAACAATCATTCTAAAGAGGAAAATGACTTCCAGCCATTTTAGAAGCTCTATTATCAGCTCTATTCACCAAAGTTCTTAAAATATGAATACTCATTACATCTAATGTGCAAACCATTGACATTGATTCTAACTTTCTAATGTACAGATCATGGTTTTGATTACGACACAAGATTTCACATCATACTGAGACACCTGGCATAATTTCAAATGAAGGTTAACTTACAAAATGTTGATTAACTTTCGCGAATCGAGCACAAACTTTGGTGTTTATTATAATAAAATAGAAAATGAATGAAAACACTGATTCCACAGCCATAAACCATGAAATAGTTAGGCTGCCCAAACATATATACAGAATGGTACTGCAAATAGGGCCCATATTAATATATAATATTACCTACTTTTCATCATAATGTGACTATTTAGCAACTTAAGAACACCAAAATTTAGGAATAATCCATGGTACGATAAAAAATAATAAATTTTTCATCCAATCCATAATAATGATAAACTTCTGAAATTCAGTCTTTCGACGAAAAAATCTTCCCATTTAATCAAATTATCTTTAGAACAAATGAAAAGGACACCCATACACTTGAGCATCCATCACAAAACATTCAACTTTGCCAAATGTTCATTTACTCAAAAAATGCCATATGTGGCTCTGTAGCTTCTCTCTTTCTTTCTGTCTCTGAGACCAACGTAGGTGAGTTATGTTAACCATGGCAGACTTCATGTTGCACTTTGCGCACACCACCTGCTTACTCCCATCAGCAAACACGAACCCGTGGACCCTTTGAGCTAGTTGCAGCCTCACAAACTCCCCTCAGCGACTTCACTCTGTCCGGGCGAGAGTGGAGCACTTTTTTCCTTCACCTCGATTGATCACAGAACAGCCATAGAGGGAGGGGGGATAGAAAGTTAAGTGCAACAAGAAAGAGGGTAATAGAGAGAGGGTATTGGATTGACTAAGGATGTGGAAATTCTAGGGTATGCAAGATTTCAGAAAGAGTAGTAAAAGAGTATGTGGAACTGAGAAATAAAACATTTTTTTTTGTTCTTTGGGTTAAGAATAAAATGCCTCAGGCCAGGAGACAAAGGTCTGTGATTTCATTTTGAAAGAAGATGATTTTTAAGGAGTTTATAGAAGAGAACTTGATGTAAATAAAGGGAAAAACACTAAAAGTAATTTATTTTTTAAGTGTATTACTCATGAGAAAAAGGAATAATTCTATTATTTCATAATTATATCAAATACTATTATATGTAACAAACTCAATTTAACGAAACTTAATTACTAACATTTTTTATATTTGAACAAAATCAATGTTGTTAATGGCTTAAATTTGACTCATTACATTTGATATGTTTGCATTCACCTGTGTTGAATTCTAGATTGACAATAGACCCAATGTGACAATTTTTCACCACTTTATTTCACTATGTACATCATTTTTATGTACTTATAAAGTGATTCATTTGTACTTCAAAGCAGGATTTTTATAGCATTCAAGTAAAGTTTTAATTACCTACCTATCCACTTTCCATATTGAATTTAATTGTTTCTTTGATTTACATCGTAATCCTACAATCATTTTAACAAATTAGAGTTTCCTCTAATTTTTTGCAATGCCAAATATGTACTGGAAAATTAATGACAATATGAGATTGTTTTTTAAGAGTTTGGCAAGACCACAGGGGACTAACCCTCAATCATCAACAATTTCACGTAGCATGATTTTCAAGTACTAAGATGATCTTGTTTTCAAAATTTTTTCCAAAATATATCTGACAGGGGATTATTTCACAAATATTATTTTTAAGTAAAATATATGTCTAGAAAGTGATGTAGCAAAGCTGCAAAAGGTTTCAAGAATACTCACATTTTATGATTACATACACATAAAATAAGTGATTATGGTAATAGATATGATTCAGTAATTAGACGATAGCCTAATTTATATATCATTAGTATACATCTTATTAATATATTTATTCTTCAAAATGATCCCATTTCATGAGTGAACACTATGAAAGTTACCTTCAAACCCAGCTACGTATATGTATTAAGATTCAAATTCCTCAATAGAGGGTGCCATATAAAAGGAGAAACAGGGAGTTAAGGCAATGCATCGCAAAGCAGTGGGGAATGAGAGATTATTATGAGGCACTGAGGTTTTCTGTTCAAAGTCTATGAAAAGTGTATGCAATGTTTGTGAATGGAAAAGTTGCTTATATATTAATACATATCTCCTAAAAATAACTATGTTGTGCATAGATTCAAATTCCTTGAGCAATATCAAATATAGTGAATTACATCAAAAATATGTGCTGGAGTTTAGCTTGAATATTGATCAGTATTCCCAATAGAAAAGTAAGAAGTGCATCAATATTAACTGATAGAAATTCATGAAGATGGGATACTTATACACTGAAATGTTAAAAATGACAAGGAGATAATACTTGGATGTTTGGGAGATATTATTAACAAACATTGTTTCGGCCAATAAATGGAGACTTCCTCCACACATATGCATGAAAATATGCAAAGAAAATCATACAGAGATTAAACAGGGACAAAATGAGGGGCCCATGCAGGATTAACATTCAGGTCTCTGTCATTTGGAGCAGAATGTGTAATGGAAGTGGAGGCAATAAAGGCTGCATTTAGCAAAGATGGTAAAGGCCACTGCTCTCCAACGAGATGGCCATCCCTAGAGGTACGACTCGGAGAACTCGAAATCGGAGCGTGATGCACGGGAGCTCCCTGTGTAGACGGAGGAGAGGCCAAGGCCAACGGCAGAATCGGAGTTTCCCTCTTCCACCACCAGGGCCGCACCCCCTACCACTGGTCCCTCCACAGCACCCTCGGCTGCCCCCATCGTGCCTTCCCCCAGAGAGAGGGCGTGGCGTAAGGGAGGTTGAGGGGAGGGTGAAGATGAGGCGAGGGGGGAGAGAGAGAGAGGAGGAGTCTCACCCTCCCCCATATTAAGTCCTACCTCCATGAACACTTTATTTGCTTTGCATCAAATTGGCATAAGGTGCAATTTTCTTGCTCAAAGTTGGTTAGCCCTTGTATACAAAATTTTGTATGTTCAATACTGTGTGCAGTCATGAGAAAAGGACAGCATATTGGTTAATTAAATAGAGCTTGAAAGCCAAACCAGGCATATCCTTTATTGCTCTGTCATAAGGATCCACACACCCCCTTGCTGGAGTGTGTCTACAGCAATATTGACAACAGGAATTCATTTGTGGTGGCAACAGAAACAGTATAAAGTTCCCCAATATTTCCCTACTTGCCTATTTCCATTGTTTTTCAAATTTTTCTTAATCTTTCGAGGCCTGAAAGGCCAATTACAGTCCCTTATATTTTTTCCTTAAACCATTGAGTTACTTTCAAACTACTGACATTAAAATGTATTGGCAAACACCTGAAAATCTTCTGAACTTTAACAGATGATGAGACCCCTGGAGTCTATAACAAAATGGAAGAATGAAAATAAAATGTTATGCTAAAGGCTGTCTACAATATTTAAATATTTTAATTTCATGGTCTTTTATTTTAATTATAATTGCCAGCATTACAGCCAAAGTAAAATGGGGGCTCCCAAGAGTAGGGATGGGATGATGAGTGCCTCGTGGTCCTAATGTGTCAGTGTTTGCTATTCACGTAGAGCTCTAGTTGGCAAAACTGAAACCAAGTTAACAGGACAAGACATCCTGGCATCTGAGGTAGGGATGAATTAAGCAGAGAAAATGGAAGGGCTACAGTAAAAGTGATAATGACTTAGGGGTCCGCTTGTTTTTACACTATCAACTACAATGCATAAAGTAATGAAGAAATAAAGCAAAATATGATAATGCATTGTAACAATACATTATTTTCCAAATTTAATGACAAAAAAAATTTGAAGAAGAAAACCTTATGAAGAGAGACTAATAAATATGCATGAATAAAAAATTTAAAAATATTCAATTTCATTTGATGTAAGTGATACTAGAGTATTTACATTATTTCAGGGAGCATAAGAAGAATTATAATAGAGGTGGGAGGGTATTGGCTCAGTTTGCATAGTGAATGGAAAACTAATCCCTTATCTCTTTCACGCTAATAGCAATATTCACTCATATACCACAATAATTCATAACCACTTCCACATAAGTTACCATAAATCACAATTTTCATATAAAAATCCATGGCAATGGGAGTATATAACACATTACCACATTCACTAGAAATGAGTGATAAATTATGTAGTTTCAAAATCAAACTAAAAAATCTCATTCAGATGAAGTGCTATTGTTCATTTAATGAATTTTCAAATGATAAGAAGTTGCAGTGCAATGTTTAGGCATATTCATAGTGGTGAAATGTACCTGTATTTGTACTTTTCTGTGTTAAACAACTCCTATACCTACAAGATATGTATACTCAGGGGGATTATTAAAATATTATTATAATTGCTGCGTAGGTTTTCGCGGTGGTGGTTTGAAGGATTCTGCATTCTCGGGTTTCACCGCATTGTTGTTTAATGCTGACAACAGTTTCACCGAAGTTGCATTCAGCATCCTCAGGGGAGAGATGAGGGACTCGGATTTTGGCCACCCTTATATGGGTGGTCCCATCTAGTGGCTGCTCTCTGATTGGTCCATTTCCGGAGAACTCTCTTCCACACATTGTGGACATGGTAGCCTTCATCTCTGTTGATGTTCTCCAGGTTTTTGGCGATCTCAATTGCTTCTCTAATTAGTCGTGGGTAATATCTACTCTCCTTTGCTATTGCTAGGTCTTTTATTTGCTAAGGCTTTTGATGACTAGTTTCCTGCTTTTCTTCTTAAGTATAAATGCAAATTCCAGTCTTCTATTTAAATTCACATACACCAAATTATCACACATTAATTAATGAACCACTATTTCCTTGTCTGCTAAACTATTGTACTGCCACTGGGCACATGTATTGTGATTTGATTGTGATATAAAAACATTGTTATTGTTTTTGCTGATGCACATCATCAAGAATTGGATATGATTAGCATTGCAAGGTTCATTCCTAGCAAAGTATCTCAGATGAGTGACAGGATTCAGAAAAGAATTGTAACACTTAAATCAATGGCATTAATGCATCAATGCCAGTAGTACCTCAACTATGCATTCAACAATACACTTGAATGGACATCCTGAACTTAATAAACAGTAAAATCAAGGTCACAAACCAGGGCTGACCTATAAGTTTCAGATGTAATGTGGGTAGAATAGCTTAAGGATACATACTTTATTACATATAAATTATTGATGCTCATTCCATATTGTTGCTGATAAAATGGTAAAAAAATTTACTTCGTCAATATTATAAAAAAAATTTCTTGTCTCTAGAGTAAATGCTTCCTCAAAAAAATACATAATTGATACTTTATGAAGCTCAATTACTTTGCAGCATATCCCATGCATACCTGTATATCTATTGAATTTTAACTAAATTCTGCATGGCAATTACCTGAGCCATGCAGAGGTTTGATTTATACTCGCTTCCACTGAAGTAACTCAATATAAACAAGTCCAAAATGTGTCTCATTAAATTGCATTGAAATGATAATGATTAATAAATAGAAATACTCTTTGATACTTATAGTTTTCAAAATAATAAAATCATGTAAACATATGGAGATGTCAGATACAAACTGCTAAACATAATTCACTTTGCATTGCACTTGGAACTCCTAGCAGCAATCAAACTTCCCATGGGAGTACATAATGCATTTGTATTCAGACTACCACACCAAAATATTTACAATGTATTTGGCTGGAAGAGCAACTACTCTCCTGCTGAAATGAATGTTTCATATTAGGACTTTCAATTTTGCATATTATAATGATAGGGTAGTCCAGGGGTAGTGTATTGAACTATTGACTGGAGGGTCTTGGTTCAATTTCTGGGCAGGCATCTCTGGGTATCCTCAGCTTCACCCAAACCATACAATTTTTTGGTTACCAGAACTTCCTGGGAAACCATAGGGGCACAGGGAAAGGATCTGGCCCCCCCAACCCTGATGTTTGAACTTCACACACCGTTGGACTAATTATTGGGTGAACTATATCATCAACTACCAAACTGACCTTTGGATTGATTTACTGTGTTTATACTTATATAATAATGCACATATGTCCATGGAGTATTTCAAGGTTATTTCCGTCAAATTTGCCTTTTAACAACATAGTTCTTCATGGTTCATATTCTAACACATGTCCCAATTCTAATAGCTCAAAATGGGTACACATGCTATTTCAACAGCATGGCCACCAACTATTTTAATACAAACAAATATTGCCAGAAAAATGAGTGTTTCGGCGATTCCAGGAAAAATTATATTAGATGGTTGTATGTTTGTCCAATAAACAAAATTATATTTTGTGCAATTGAAGAGATGTATGCACCAGGGAGATAGGCAGCAGAATGGATAGATTTCAAATGCCATTATTTTCTTATACTATTAGAGATAAAAATAGATATGACTGCAGGTGTGAAGGAGATAGTTAGCATTGGCAATGTCTATTTATATTATCAATATCCTGCACTTTTTTAATAGAGCCACCTTTTTAACACTCCTCCCAAATTATTTGAATATACATATTCTGAAACTGAATATTTTTGCATGTGAGTACCTTATTTTGTGTGATTAACTTTGTTGCAGTGCATGATCAAACTAATATTTGTGTAGAGGTGTCATGATTGGGATTGTGCATACATGACAGGTGACCTAACACTCCCCACCACATACCCTTGCGGCAGCTTGCAAGATTTCACGTAGACGATGTAGATGTATGCATCTGTACCTGCCATCTGCTTTTAACAGTCATTTTGTCATGGTCATTCCAAACTAGGCTTTTCTTCTAGGGTGCCAATATTCCACCATTTCAAATATGGGTGTCTTTATGGTAAGCTTGTAGAGTTAATATTGTTTAAAACAAAATACATTTCTTATTATGAACTTGTATGCACTATGAACTTGAATGCCACATGAAAAAAGCAGATTTGAGTCATCGAGGCTAAGTTCCTTGAGGAGAGGTCTTGAGTCAAGGTACAGAGGAGCTCAAGAAAGGAAGAAGTTTTTGTGGTACAGTGCAGGCTCAGATCACAAAGTGGATAAGGGGTGCCCAAATTACAACTTAAATATGCAAGCAACACTATAAGCATTTCATATTTAGGAAAGATTTCATATTTTAAAGTCATTTCAATTAGTTAACTACAAAAATAAATGCTTTTATTATGCATGGAATTTTTTCAGTAAAAATAGAATAACTTTACCTAAGACGTTGACGTCAATAATGGAAAATTGAAAAATGTCTGAAATGATTATTTTACTCTCAGTAGTGAGCACCATTAATGTAGTAAAAATATAACCAAGTAAAATTTGTTTTGCTATCAAAACAAGTATGCTAAATTCCAAGGAGGAACTACAAAGGGAGTCACAAAAAGCAAAAGCTATACCTTTAAGGGGCTGCTGCTCTATAACATTGGCAGTCATTGTTTCAGTATACCTAAATTACAACAGTGTGCATCACAAAAAGCCACATTGATGGAATGAAAAGTAATGATAAAATTACTGAAATGTAGGATGTTGCTAGGTAACAAATTTTTAAAAAATAACTCACCCAATGAAGACATTCTATATTATTCAGTGACATTCAACATCCTTCCCTGCAATTAAATAAGGGACTGAGACATTTTTCCTTGTAGTCAGACTATTTTGACAACTGGTCCAGCATTGGTGCATCAATGCTAAATCCTTTCCACAGAGGTGTTGTGTCTTTTTCAACAAATCCCACCTCATATTTTGTTGTATTTTCCCAATTTTTAAAAACTCCAGAAATTACGATAATTTCTCAGTTTCATTACCACCATGTAATTTACCACAAAACTTTAAAGAGCTCATTTTTAAATTGACTAAGTCTTAGGAATTCTAATAATTTATATTGCTCACTTCAAACTTATTGTCCAGATCTTTTACAATGACATGCATCACAATTGTGTATACAAGAGCATTGAATTCTGATGTTTTAAATAAACAAAAGAATCCAATATATCCAAGAGCAATCAAGGTAGAATATAATGAATGCAATTTTGCAAGCAGATATTTATCTGCTGGAAAATGAAAATCTTAATAAAGTTTCCTCATTTTTTCAAGATGAGTAACTACAAAACCCACCACGGAAGAGGAAATACTTTAATCACGTAGACATTTCAGAATGTATGCATTTACAGGTGTCAGAACATTTATAAACGATTATAAAGCTGGGATCAAACCAAAAGATATTTGAAAACACTTCCAAGAAAATGAATAACAGAGAGCGAGGAATGAAAGAGGGAGGAGTGTGAGTAGACCCACCTGCAGTTGAGTCGACTTGCCTCCTGCGTCCCCCATGGCGCTGCTTCCCACGCATCCCACCACCTTCAGCTGCTTCCTTCTCTTCCAATCGCTGCTTTAGGAGACGTATCTTTTCTTCTTTCTATTAAGCATCATCAGGAGCCAATTAATACAAAATGTCAACCATAAAATTATCAACATTATTATCACAAATGAAACAAAATTCAAGACCTAAAAAATGTCATTTCTATAGTAAGATGACAATAGTACTGGATCAAAATTTACAACGTATCGTTGATGGTTATTTGGCATAATGAGGAGGGATGTGATGTAATTTGAATAACACAAGCATGAAAATATTCAAACAGTATTTCCACCTAAATTCAACCTTTTATACAAAGATCCTTCCTTCTTGGGCCCACATTAAATTTCATTGAACAGTGTTTCTAGAAGAATACCAGAAGCCAAAATCCAGATTACAATTTAGGGGTTTAAATATGAAATTTAAAATTCCAAAGGATTAAAAGGGGCAGGAGTGCAGGATGTAGACCCTTTAATGGGAGTACATACCTTACTTAAACATCAATTTAAAATTCTAACATATCACAACAAAAAATCATAAAGTTCTCCGACAAACCAGCATCTTTCCATTTAAGGCTTTAACTTTTCAATGATTTTTCATGGCGATGCTTTGTTTTGAACTTAATTTCCACAACACTCTTCCTAGAGTTAACTTTAACAATATCAAATAGCATGCACTCTAACTTTTCCAGTACTTAATTATGAAGTGCAAAATCCCAAACAGTGAGACCTTATATGGATACACTAGCTACACTGTTATGTGCTTGGTTTTAAAATGTGACAGAGATAAAAGCTTTCATGCGTGAAAGAAATATAACAGAGGAGGTAATCTTATTATTATCCTTTTACAGCCTTGTTTTGAGCTGTGAAGATCAACACTCATCTATTTAAGTCAGGTTAAGTATTTTGAGGGATAAACTTAAAAGAGAGAAGCAACCAATGCATAAGGGTATGAGCTAATGGTGAGAGAATAAATGTTCTCACAATCTATTAGGAAACACATTGATTTAAAAAAGTTTCCAATTCCCCATCAAAGTAATTGCTCTTATTTCTTCAGAACTCTATGCTTAAAAAATATATTATTTTAAAGGTAAATATTACTAACAGCAGAGATTAGCTTTTGCAATTCATCATTTTCAGCCAGGAGACTTCTGTAGCGTTCCTCTTCTTCCCTTGTCATTCCTCCATCAGACGGTGCTCCATCTGTCCCACGACCTTCCTTTTCCCCAGGGTGCCGCATCACTTCAATCACCTAAAACAAATGCAATGAACAATACCATCAATGAAATATGACTTGGATTAATTATCAAGGGGACAGAGGAATTATCTGCATTTACTTACCTTTGGCACAAATATCAGAGCCATGCTCAAGAAACAGCAGAATATGATGGATAGAGCTACGAAAGCATAACCTGCATCTTGCTGCGATGCTATTACCATAGTAACCGGAGCTGTGATGAGGCAGAGCACCACAACATTGTAGATCGACATTCCCACCAAACGTGAATCATTTATACCTTTCACCTTAATGCTCCGAGTTTCATAAGCCAGAAAGAGGCCAAAGATCAGCACCAGTCCTTTGTATCCATAGAGGACACCTGAAAAAATGAGCGCTTGGTTTAGACATGAAATAGCCAGGGTTAGCAACCAACTCTTGACTACCTGTGAACAAATTATTGATTGCTCCTAACAAATGTTACATGTACGAAGGTATCATTGGGTTAAAATGTACAAAATTTCCTCTAAATGGATATTATTCTTGATTATTCACATTTTTTGCATAATACCCTAGGGTAATCCTGAAATGTATGCCAAATTCCTATGCTTAATCAGGTAAGTGCCCACAAAAATAAGTAAAGAGAAATAATTCAAGACTAAAGGAGAGCACACAGTGAGATAACATACCTAGCCACACAGTGCTGTGCTGGCTCTCACAATGCTCCAGTTCTGGTCGAATCTTGACATCATCCTCAGTAGAAAGAGGATCTTCTAAAGGAAATACCTCAATGCCCCTCTCAGGAGGGTCCGTCAGTTGCCAGGACAAAAGTAAAGCCACATCCACAAATAAAAATCCACCAACCATCACATAGAGTTTCCATCCTTCATCAGCCTGCCAATGAGACAATGAGATAAATTAATTAAAACAAACATACATAGGAAATTCTAACGTTTTTATTTAAAGTTACAACTTGGAAAAACTAGAAGTTCTTTAAGCCCAGTTATGACCTAGCTAGCAGCTGAGCCATCAATTAAATAAAGGCAGTAATAAAGCAATTGGTACCAAAGTTGGCTTGAAGATCAAAAATTAATTACCTTACACGGTAAATTTTGATTTAAACTTGATAAAATTATTGTGGATTTCATTAGACATGATTATGATTAATTTATTTGTAAGGTATAATAATAATATGCATGAAACAAGAGAAGACCCCAAAATTTAAGAGTTTAAGAGGTCACCTGGATAGCTTAACTGGCTAAAGCACTTGGCTGGACATCGAGGGATCCAAGTTCGAATCCTGTTCAAGGGGAATGATTTTTACACTCTGAAATTAATTAGGATCTTATAAGAATAATTTCTTCCACTAAAAAATGCTTTTGGGATTTCCGGCTGCATAATTGGAAAAACTAAACATTTCACTATACCTAACAAGAGGCACAGCAAGAAATTTGAGAAAATCAAGAAGTTGCAGTAAGAGTAATTAAAAAATATAATCTTGTAAAAGCAATTCTCACATGACAATGACAAAAAATTGACTTTATAAAGAATGATAAATAATACATTTCTAAATTTCGATGTATCATCACATGATATTTTGAGGTAAAAGCGTTTTATCTGAAAATTGTATCCAATCATTCTTAAATATTAATCCTCATATTGGTCACCAATGATATTAAAAAAGATGGATACAAAGAATAACAAGATTTTAAGCTGCAAATATCACTAATATGGTCAAACTAAACATCTTTTTGGGGTTTGCTTGGATGGAAAATTTTACTCACATGTACAACACACGAGTAGATGCATAAATCTGCTTAGCACTCTGGATAAAGGGTACATTGGTAATGGCTTATGGATTACTCTTTCAGTAACATGAATTTATTTTGCAAAGGTATTTTTGTAGAGAGATTCAATCATTCTCTGTGTATAATAGTGGCACTTGAAAGTATGTTAAGACTTTGAGAGACTATGATTCACAAAAATATTTTAGGCAATGATTATAGCATGGCTGTCTTATCAGACTGGTCGCCATGCTATAACCAGGAAGCATTGCATTATCAGAGTTATGAATAGGAGCTAACCAGATCACATAACCAACACATTTCATATTTGATATGAGCCAAAATGTCATGTCTAGCATGAGAAAACTTATGAAATAAATGATAAAAATAAAGATAAAGATTTTATGCCACTTGATTGTGTTGCAAATATAAGGAAAATCATTAATCTAAATGGAGGGAATTCAGAACTGCATACCTTAGGGTCTGCCTTAGCTTTAGTAGTAAGCCTATGCACTCTCCAAACTTTAGAAAACATGGCACCATATGCAAGAGAAAATCCAGTGCATAATAACCAGGAACGAGCAGTACACACTGATGGGTATGCTTCTCTTTCAACAAACCGACCATCAAGACCTAGTGGAAACACACTTCCAAGACAAAGAACCACTCCAACAAGCATCAGTGTATTACAAGCCGGTTGGGACAGTTGTATCACTCTGAAAGAGAAAAAATTAAAAAAATAGTTAATGTGATACTTTAAACAAAAGGAAAATTGTGTTCTTTAGCCACCATGTTACCACTTGTGAAAAAAAGTTAGCAAGGGCATGCCTGAATGCATTTGAGTTTTACTAGTAATAAAATAAAATTATATTTGGTATTTAGAGAATATATAATGGGTTCCAAGAAACCACAATGTTTTGTAAGATTCTAATTCAGGGAGATCAACTGATCAATGATTTTAAATGTATGGCTATTCATGATTTTTTAAGGGGGAAAATTTCACAGGGAGGCCAGGCATTTCCTGGCTTCTTAATACTAATTTTTTCCCCTTTCCCCATTGAAAATGCTCTCCTTATTCTCAATTTTTCTTCTAATGCTTGGAACCTGATTATGTATTTATCTGTGGTTCGTCCCTCAATGCTTCCTTGCCATATGTAACATGAAAGTCCGCCTGAATACAGTTTTGATTTTTGCCAGGGCCTACACGGATGATGTCCTACAGGATAACACAAAATGATCTCACAACAAAATAAAACATCGTTATCACAGAGAATTCTCAGTTCTCAAATCAAACTCCCTGACATTTTAAAAAATTTAGCCTTTTTTCCACTTTTCCTAAACTTCTACTCCCTTCATCTTTAATGATGATTTCACTGACAATTACAAAGTATCTGACAAAAATTATGTCAATCAGTACACGTTTTGTTAAAATTAGAATTTTGAAACTTTTAATGATTACTATGCCAAATATTATCACTCAGTAAACATTCGGTAATTGATTAGACAAGAGGCATCTCAATAGAGTTGAGAAAGAAATAAGCATTACAACTGAAGCATGGTGTCATTTGTACTAAAACTAGAGGTGGTCTGATGACAGGAGTAGTAGTCGCTTTAAGGGAGGTGTTTGAGAGCTGAGGTCATTTGTGCTTGATGACAGTAGAATGGAAAAACAAAAAGGAAGCATACATCCTCATCAATGCTCACTGTCCACCAATAGAAGGAGACTGTGATAGCATTAGAATGTTATTAGGCTAACTTATGGTGAAGATTTAAACTTCCATACAGGATACATAAATATAGGAGACAGGATGACAAACATTGATTGAACATTGTACTTTGAAAGGGAGTAAAAAACCAACTTTTTTACTAAGCCAACATTATAATCATATATAGCTGGATATTTACATTATTATCATTACTATTATTTGGATAGTATACTGTTTTAGATAGGTTTTGGGTGGATACAGACAGAACAATGATACATTTTTTTGCATTTCTCAACAAAACAAAACCTGATATTGACATTACATAAACCCTTCTACTTAATCATGATTAATACTTCTATTGCCTTGGGCTGATTTTTCACATTGTCAATTCTGACTAACTTTCATAAGAAATCTTGTGGAACATGACTCAATGGATCTCTCAAGTGAATCATGTGCGGAAACTCAAGACAGTAGTGTGACACAAGATTCATTTAGAAGTGCCAGAGATAACAGGCCAGAGGAAGGAAAATACTCACACTGTTGTGTCTATTTTGTATCTAGGAACAAATCTTTGGCATGTAAATACTAGCCACACATTTGATAGCAAGGGCAATAACTTATTTGAAAAAAATTTGAGTGAATAGTAGATTATTATTTTTTCCTGTTTTTATAAATTTCAAAAATCAATAATGATTTTGCATTCATTGAATACTAAGAAAATACAGAGCTGGTATATGTTTTGCCATGGTCCCTCAGCAACATAGTTATTGTTTTATAATTATGCCATGAGATTTTGAATAATTTTAAATGTGTGCTAATTTTTGTATGTTACAAAATATTTTAGGTACCAGCTCATGATTTCAGCTCTAGATTCTATTATGCATGTATATTTGCACTGTAGTTATGCATTTGAAGGAGTAAGAAGTTGTAATTCATTTCTGTCTTCTAATTCTTAAGAATCCTTCCTCAATTTAAAGATTCAGACTCCTGTTAACTCTTCACTCTTTGCTAAACATTGAATTCGTTAAAAGTTAGATAATGCTAGGCGCATTTAAAAGTTAACCAAGAAAACAAACTATGAAATTTGCATTTTTCTAAATTGTTGTTTAGTTGGTTGATTGCTGGAAATGGCAGACCCATGAAACCGAGTTGTCATGACGCAATACATACTTAATATTACTGAATAAAAGTGTTTTCGAAAATGAGAAATGTGACTTTGAAAAAATAAATTGGGAAATTTTGACTATACCGGTCTATTTACAAACACCTTCAAATCAAAATATAGTACTAGATCCCATTAACAATTTAAAAAATAGGAATCTGATTAAAGTTAAAACAAATTGATGTATTTGAAAGAATTTTGCCCTGCTCTTTGATTCCTCTTATAAAAATATATCAAAAATTGAGAGTTAGTTTCAGGTGCAGAATTGAAATTTTTGAACGCTTATTACAAAAGACTAACATTTTCCTCATCACTTAGTTTTCACCCACCAACTTCCATTATTTTCCAGCCCAATATGCTGAATATTACATGATGACAAGTGACCCAAGTGATCAATAATTATTTCTCATGAATGAAATCCTCTCACCCATTTTCTTCAGTGGCTAAACAAAAATAATCATGACAGCATATCCCACCACTGGCTTTTAAATGAAACAGAAATTCAAAGACCACAAAGGTTAAAACATGATCAAAAATGAAAGGAAACTTTTAATGAAAGACAAAGGTACATTACCTTCGGTGACGATGTAGAAAATTGAACAATATAAGTGCCGCAGCCCAAAGAATACCAACAAGGGATATGGTACACATTGAGACAAAAAGTCCAAGAGATACTGTCCGAAGGACACGTCGAACAATGGTCCGATCTTGTGGAACTTTACCCCCTGAGAAAAGAGACATTACATCAAGAGAGAAGAAATATGTATTATTTGATCTGATACAAATATACTAGCTATCTTAAGATGAGGGAAAGAATGAAATATTTTTGTTTTTCCAGCTATAACAAAGTCAAGGAATTTTTGAAAATCAGGCAGTATGAAATACACTTCTAGTAATCAAATCACAGAGATTGCAGGTGTTTAAAAATTATGAATGATCAAATTAGAATTCCCAAACTAATTAATAAAAATACTTCCAGAGCATAAATAAAACAGAGCAATATATTATATTTCAATACAAGGCAATAATAATATATAAAATTTTATTACCACTCCAGCGTTCCCTGTTAAACCACGTCAAGTTATCACTCTGAGTGTCATAGTATCCAAGAAGAATATATTTCCCATTAACAACCTGTTCAATTTGTGTTAATGCAATACGATCACCTTGAGAGCTGAATGCAACATAGCCCTGCCATAAAGAAATTTCTTGATCAGTAAATTTAGGAAAGGAAATCAGTTAATATTTAAAGTTGAACATCTTCATGTTTCATTGTAGTTGACTACTATTAACACCAATTCATATTTTAAAATATGGGATATCATTTGATGATTTGAATATGTATATCAAACGATTACTTACAGAAACTCCAAGAAACTGGGTAGAATTGATAGCAGAGTAAATATTATCAGCCGTTTCCTTATCAGTGTAGGTGAAATCTTTGAGACTCTTTCCCTGCCTGTTTAGTTTTTCCATTGTTTTATTGAATGCTGAAAGTTTTAAAGGAAAAAATTAATTCATATATTACCTCATAATATATATTAATTCATATATTCATATAAAAAATTACACACATTAATATTGGCATACAAATACCAATATTATAAAGATTATTCAGTAGTAGAAGTCTATCACACAATCAATGCCCGGGCATGCCTTTCTGGGCACCCCCATGTCAATAATTTGTTCCTAATGCCCATTTGGAAAATTATCTTAATCGATGCCACAAGGTCTAGTTAATAACTGCTACTTGCATTTATCATTTATTTACCATCATCTGGCCAGTAGGAAATACTGTATTTCTAATATTGTTTCCATTTCTGAATTTGAATATTATTTAGTATTGATATGTTTTCTACTTTAATTAACCTAACTAGGTACGTTTACAAACCTGTATACCATCTGAGAATGTCTTTTTATGTATTTCAAATCAAAATTCTTCTTCAATTTTAAATTAAATTTTAATTCTAAATATTGAGTATGTAACTCAATGTAATTTGTACCTGTTTGTAAAGTTTATTATAATTGTGGAACCAATATATGTTTTTTACCTTTTTTTGAGTAAAAGGGTTATTACAGTTAAATAAATTAAAAAAATAAATAAATTACATGATATGCATGCAAAGAATTCAATCTTTTAGGGAACGAATTTAAAGAATCTTATTCAAATAAAGTAAAATCTCATTTTCATATTTACCTTTAAAATTGCAACGGTAAATGGCACCAAAACAACATAAAAGCCATAAGTAACAGATGAAAGAAAAAGGATACAAATTCATTGGTATATAGTAGCTTACAGAACTCCAGTTTACCAGCAATGAGGGCTATATGAGCAATGAACGTGTTTTACTTAGTCGTTCAGTAGGCTTAAATCTCATCCAACATCCTCTTTAAATTGACTGTGACAGAAAATTCAACCAACATACAGTAAACCCTCACCAATCTCGACTATATTGGATTAGGGGTAGTCAAGATTAGGCAATATTCAGACTATGAAGGGATCTAGCCAATGTAATCCTATGGAGTATTTTTCCACATTATTCTTGTGACCATTGACCACCAGCAATTCAACTGACTACATATGGTACATTAGAACCATAAAGTGTAAATAGATCCCAGTTAAGTATGAAATTTTCAACTTTAAATAAGATATATACTACCTTGATCAAAAAGTTCCCGGAATAACCACCGTGTGGCGCTCCCATCGTTCCGATTTGAGTTCTGTTTTTTTTTTGTTAAATTGGTACATCTGTTGTTGATATTCCCTTTAAATCTTAGTGTCATAACTTGACATTTGCAAAAGTTACGTAGCCAAGAGTACATATATCTCTGTGTGTGTTGGCGATTTTTTACAATTGCAGAAATGGATTTAAATTTGCAACAACGAACTTGTATTAAATTTTGCGTAAAAAACGGATTTAGTGGCGCACGGACGTTGGAAATGTTGGAAAAGTGTTTCGGCAACGATTCTCTAAAAAAAACGGTCGTTTACCAGTGGCACGAGCGGTTCAGAAGTGGTCGTGAGTCAATCGAAGATGATGAACGCAGTGGCAGACCATCGACATCGAAAGTCGGTGAAAAAATTGATAAAGTAAAAGAAATGTTGGTCAATAACCGCAAATTAACCATCAGAGAAATAGCGGAGGACTTGAACATTGCCTATGGATCCGCCCAAGACATTGTGGTTAATGATTTGGGTTTCCGTCGGGTAGCAGCAAAGTTGGTTCCAAAAGACCTCAATTTCATGCAAAAAAGAGACCGTGTTGACGTCGCAAAAGACATGATTTGCGAGGCTGAATCCGATCCCACATTCATCAAAAGGATCATTACTGGAGACGAGACGTGGGTTTATGAGTACGACACGCAATCCAGACATCAGGCAAGTTAATGGCGTTCACCAAATGAGCCGAGACCAAAAAAACCACGTCGTTTTCAGTCAAAAAAGAAGGCAATGCTGACGGTTTTCATGGATTACAACGGTGTAGTGCATCATGAATTTTTGCCAGAAGGCCAGACAGTAAACAAAGAGTATTATTTGGGCGTTATGAGACGTTTGCGTGAAGCAATTCGCCGAAAGAGACCAGAAATGTGGGCAGAAAACTCGTGGATTTTGCACCATGATAACGCACCGTCGCATAGTGCTATCATTAATCGTAATTTTTTGACGAAAAATGCAACAAATACCATCCAACAGCCACCGAATTCACCTGATTTGGCTCCCTGTGACTTCTTTCTGTTCAATCGAGTTAAAAAACCATTACGGGGAACGCGTTTTAGCAGCCGAGAGGAAGTAATGGAAAAATCGCAGGAAGCACTGATGGACATACCGAAAACCGAATATAAAAAATGTTTCGAGGATGGGATCAAGCGCTGACATAAGTGTGTTGCAGTCGATGGGGATTACTTTGAAGGGGACAATATTGATTTAGATGAATAAACTTGTATTTTTAATTTTCTGAATAAATTCCGGGAAATTTTTGATCAAGGTAGTATGTGTATCAGATTTTCCCCAAAAATTAAGTTTGCATTAATTCTCAAGTAACTTCAAGTGAAATAAGGGTAATGCACACTTTGCTATTCTAACACTGGCATTATACAATTTATTTTGATCTATTTCCATGCCTTAAGCTAATTTATCATTCAAGTTTTGAAAAATAAATTAGAGACAACTTAAAAAAAGGCCCTATATTTGTTGGTAACTTTCAGTTTTAATAGTGAAATGCACCGCCACATTCCAATACTTATACATGTATAAACATCATCCAGGAGTCACTCCCCTAACTACTGACCATTATAAAAAATAAAATCCATTCTTAAAAATCCACAAACTAACCCCTGATCAGCCTATCGTACAGAACCAATGGCTTTCTCTCTACCAGCCGAAGACAAATTGAATTTTAAGAAACCTACTATTTGTTCAGTTTCTTTTATTTGTGTGATGATAATAACTACATAATGAATAATATTATGATTTACTGAGGCCATTCTAGAAAATTAGTTGCTTTAAAATTAAACACAAACACAAATTACCTAAGGCTACAGCCCAAACAGCATCATAAGCTAGAGGTGCTTCTTGATATCCTTCTGGATAACGCCCTTTATCGATGTCATAACTTTTCTTCAATGCTTTATTAAGCCTCTCCCTAAAGTCATTTGTTGTCTGCAAAAAATATATTAGCAGAGAAAAGATTAGATCATAGAGGTGCTATAAATCAATACTAGGATCATGACCATTCATAATGAAAGCACATAATATTTTTCATTATTTGTGCAAAGGATAAAGAAAATGTTGTCACCCCCTTTCAAATTTTGCACTAAGAAACATAATTAATTCCTGATACAGGCAAAATTCTTTGGAAATATATCACTAGAACCATGATTATAAACTGTAAAATGGAGTAAAGTCACCTAACAGGAAGCAAGAGATCATAAGATCTGTGAATGCCCCAGGATTTCTGTAATAAGGCACAAATTATTTTGCTATGGCTGTCTGCCCAGTTACAAATCATATTTTAAATGTAATCTCTAAACAGATAAAGTTTTCGTGATCAATAGTTTAGTTAGTAAATATGCACACCATGTCATTTCAAAAAAACATCAGTTTCATGGTGAGAATAAGTTGAAAGTATATATATATATATATATATATATATATATATATATATATATATATATATATATATATATATATATATATATATATATATATATATATATATATATATATATATATATATATATATATATATATATATATATATATATATATATATATATATATATATATATATATATATATATATATATATATATATATATATATATATATATATATATATATATATATATATATATATATATATATAACTATTATAGTATATATATAACTATTTACCTGATATTAATCAAAAGAAATGACTTCCCAGAATATTAGTTTAAGAAAAAAGCATTTGATGTGGTTCTACGAGGGTCATCCGGAAAGTAGTACCCGTTCGTGCCGCATGAAGTGCTGACGACGCGAGTAGCCGCTGGACGAGGTCAGATAGCTTCAGTGGCTTGTCTGCCTTCTCTGAGCCAAGTTGCGTGACGCTAGCATTGCCTGTGTTGTTTCTGTGATTGTTTACAATGTTTAAAAAAATTGAGAACGCCGCCAGTTGTGAAGTGAGGGCAGTGATTAAATTCCTCAATGCAAGAAACGTTCGCCCATGTGATATTCATCGCCAATTAAAGGAGGTGTATGGAGACAATGTAATGGACGAGTCGTCTGTTCGGCGGTGGTGTCGCAACTTCAACATGGGGAGGGGGAACACACACGACGATGAGCGTTCGGGGAGACCGTCTGTCATTACAGACCAACTGGTGAGCTCAGTTGACGAATTCGTGAGGAACGATCGGCGCGTCACAATTGATGACATCTGTGAGCATTTTCCCAATGTTTCTGGAACAATTGTTCATGAAATTGTTAAACACCATCTGCATTATGCAAAAATTTGTGCAAGATGGGTCCCTCGCGTATCTCAATGAGCTGGCGGCGAAGGACTATGCAGCAGGAATACAGAAACTTGTCACACGTTATGACAAATGCCTTAATTTGCTTGGAGATTATGTTGAGAAGTAGTTTAAAGTATCCTCTTTCAAATAAAATTTTTTATGTTTGTTAATATTTACTTTTGTGTCTTTATTTCACGAACGGGTACTACTTTCCGGATGACCCTCGTAATTATAAAATTTTGTTCGCCTAAAATTTTACTGCAGGACTGTACAGTGAGGGAAGGGACAGTGAAAGGAAAATGAAAGCTGTGAATAGAACATGACTGTTTTCATCTCTCAATCTTATTTACAGTCTTTTCAGATAGACTTTGAGAATCCTACCACCTTTCAAAATCATCAAGACCCTACTAGTCACTCAAAAATGCCTCTAAAAAGGTGATTTCCCATGGCCTCAGAAAAACCAAATGGCAAAAGATACTGACTGCTACAGTTACTGACAGAGGAAGCTGAGATAGCATTCATGAATACATGTGTATTTCTCATAATGAGGATCCTCAATACGAAAACCACTTTAAAATATTAAAATTATTAGTTATTGAAACAGCATCTATATGATCTTTAGAATACGCAAGTTAATATTACACATGGGGAGCTAAGGTGGGGAAAATAAATACATTTATATTGTGTCATCTCATGAGGAAGAAGGGTTGCCACTTATTTTCTGGATCCCAATTCCTGATCTGCTGATTTTCCCCATGAATATCCGGTCCTTTTATTGAAAAAATTCCTCCAATAGCGTTTGGAATGCAAATTAGGTACTTTTTGTGGATCATCGCTAATTACTGTGTGAACCAAGGCTATCCCCATCTTTGATCTTCCCACATATTTAAGGTTTTTGTTAGGGATTACACATGTGATGCATGAATCACGTTAGAAATAGTCTCAGACACTAAAAGGAACATCACTTTCATTGGAAATTCTTAATTTGTGCATCATATTTTTCAACAAATTTTGTCCCTTTTGTGATATTTTTAAAATTTCTAAAGAAGCTGAGCAATTTTCCAACTGAGTGGCCACTACAGAAAGTAGTAATTGAATTATTTCACCTCTATATCTCTTTAGGGGTGCATATCACGAATGAGTCCAAATTACATTGCAGCAAAGATCAATTGCTCAGGTCAAAAAAATGCCCAAACTCATTGGTATCTATACAATATGGCAGTTCATCCAAATCAGAGGTGGGCCTCAAAACCCTATCATTCATAAACTTCATCCCAATATTATGATACAGAGATTAAGAAAAACTATATTTTTTAGAGCTTCTTGGTGAAGATGCTAAGAAATTCATTTGTGGTGTTACAGATAGTGAAGAGTGGCATAGCATACAAAAAAGAGCATTGAAGTGAAATTTCCTGACACCTTGGATAAAACCAAAACAACCAGCCAATATTTGATAAAAATGATCACAGATCATGCAGAAGCATTCATGAACTAATTACGAGGGTTATAGCTTATCAAACAATAAGCTTACTCAATAAAGATATTGAAAATTCTTAAAAACAATTTTGTAGAGTGAAATAAATTATCCCATCACTTTGTAGTTTGCTGAAAACATGAATATCTTCTAAAGCTTTTTGAAAAACTACCCAATTGGTACATAAGTGCAAAGAAATATTTTTATGGCTAGAAAGCACAGTAAGAAATGTCTTCCTTTGCAATAATACTAAAGTCTTTCTGCTTATGTATGATAAGGTATATATTAAGACAAGTAAATCATTGCAGAAGATTTCATTTTGAAATCATTATTTCAAACTACAGAGATTTGAATTTTATCAAAAAAAAAACAAATTTCCTGGTGTTATTCTAGTATCCTTTTTTTTGTCCTGATGTGATTCCAACTAGATAGATGGGTGGAAATGTATGACTCAAGTCTTTTAAGATTATCCAACCAACTTTTTCTCAAAAACAGATTCACAGATCAATTCAACGCACTCCTGAGGGCTATTTTAAGTACTTAATTCTAACATGTTTTTTCAGCTTAAATCAACTTTTTGCAAGTGGATTTTATAATAAGTTTTTAGGAAAATTTGGTCTTGTTGAAGTGCAATCCTACTTGAAACACATGTATATTAGCTGTAAAATGTGAAAAAAAGAATAACCATGTAATCTGTTCAACCAGCTTAACTTTTGATATTCTTTCTGCAATTAAATCACAAAAAACTAATGAAAATAAATTACCACATCAAGTGAACATTAAACATAACATTAATCCAAAGTTGATAGTGTTCCAAGGTATTGTAGCCAGTTGTATGGAATTGTGAATATCATACAGTTAACTTACCATTCCTGATATTGTTCGCTGCTCATTTTGATTCCACATTAGAGCTTCAGTTGTCAGATGCCCTTCTGCGGCCATCCTCATTTCCTCAGCTGTGCACTTTATGCCTTCCTGGTCCAGGTTTTCTTCAAACCAATTATCTTCGTACCATCCTTAAAAATTATAAGTAAGCCAGATGTGTAAATTTTCAAACACTCATCCATGACAATTTCATAGTTTACGAGTATGAAAATTTCATGGTGATCCTTCAACACTTACCTATAAAAAACCAGACATGGGATTTTCCATACAGTTTTTGCTTGAAAACTTCACACAATACACGCCGAGCTGCAACCACATAGAAAAGTCCTACAATGACACGGGCATCTTGCCGCCTTAAATTACGCACAGCATCAGTAGGGTCACTCAGGAAACTTTGCCTTGTTATTATTTCTATTCCACTGCGCTTGCACCGTGCTTCCAAATCCTCCACAGTCTATGTAACAAAAAGAACACACAATACTAAGTATATCTGTATTAGGCAAAAATTTTTAAATGCATCACGCCTGAAACTACTCAATTTGAAGATAATGTAGAAAGATTTCACCAATAATGGCACTGACACAAAAATGAAAGATATTCAACGTATGAATGGCATAAATATTTTTACATACTGAAATGAAGACCTCTTCTGCTTGCTGAAGAATGGCAACACGGGACCATCCAAACTTCTCCATCAACTTTATCCTTGTTGGGTTATGAACAGTGGCAGAAGGATGTGTTCGGAAAAGAGTTGGGAATCGGTTTCTGTCTGACAGTGCAGGTGAGCTGGCACCATAGCAGAGCTTCAAGAGGATCCAGAGAAAATGACAAAAAAACAATAAATATATACCTACATAAATAATCACCAGACAGATCAAAAGAGTCTACTTGGGACAAATGAACAGTTTCAATTTAAAATATGTTAGGGTAAGAAAACTTTCAGAATCACTGACTCACAAGCAAAACATATATCACCCTACCGGTTGAATTGATTTTTATAATTTATTGAAACTGGAACCTCTATGAAAAACTAGGCTGAATATAGCCAATTATATTATAACAATTTTAATTAATATAGTTAATTAACGAGAAATTAATCTTAAGAAGCAAGAAATAAAGTAAATTCTATGATTTATAGTCTGACTATGATGGATATAAGCATGGTGATTACAGAAGAATCAAACCAACAAATTATTGTCATCCTGAAGAAAATAGTTAAACCTTCTAACCCACGGAAAGATAAACTGTTATTACAGAATTCTGATTTCCTTGGCATGAGGCTCAGTAGTGAATGAGTCTAACTTTTGCGCTGTTCATGAAGTATTCACTTCATGATTATTAACTGAATGCACATTAACTTACCACAACTAGGTTCCACATCTTGGCTGCCTCAGCTACAGTGGTACACACTGTACTGCAGCCAGCAAGTAACATTAGCTTCTGAGGCTTGTTGTACAGCAGATTGTACATAACAGATGCACCAAGGCCTGGCTCACACTGCAAGAAAAAGAAAATTGAGAGTTTTCACACACGGCAGAGCATAGCATAATTAAATGCAGACTTCTAGAGCATAAGGGCTAAGCAACAGGTACTCCAGGACAATAACACACTGATCAGGAGAAAACACAACAGATTATATGCAAGAGGGAAACATTTTCAAGTTTTGACAGGAAAATCAGTAGGTGCATGGTAAGTTAGTTGTATCATGTGAAATATCAAGGAGCAGTGGGTACTTCTTACTATGCAGAAATACAGAGATGAAGAAATGTACAGAGAAACTCGTCCCTTATATTTATAAAATGCCCTAACTCTCTCTCATAACACAATATACATGTCACATTCAATGTTATTCACACAATAAATAAATGAGTGCCAGAATACACGTTATAGCAGAGGTGGCCCTATTTTAAGGGCTTCAAAAGCACAGAGTGTTTTCATGTCTAAGAGAGTTTGACAATTTGTAAACTCATTTGGATTCTTATAACTTCTCTCTACAAATTTTAATGGTATCACCTAGTATTTACTCATCTCTATCATACGCTTTTTTTTAAAAGATGGATTTTTTGTAAATGCAATGCAAGCTCCTGATTTTATTACACATGCCTCAAGGCCATTAAAAAGAAGGAAAAACTGTGCACAGTGAAAAAGAATTTGCAATTTTGAAAAATTAAACACGTTAATGTCCACCATATGGTCACATAGCTTTTATACAACAATCAGTACCTCCTTAAATAGCTATAGATATTTTAAATAATCATTATCACAATTATTCCCATTTCACAGCATATGAATTTTCCTAGGCTTCATTGTGGAAGACGCACCAGAAAAAAGGCTTTCACAGAATAGTGATATTAGTGGTAGAGATTTTCTATATCTGACATGAAGTTGTGAGAACTTTAATACTAAAACATTTTGCAAAAATGAATTACATTGCATTGATGCAATATGAATACAATGCAATCAATTACATGCTCAACAGTAGACAATGTAAGAGGAAGCATTCTTTCAATTTATGCCATTTATTTTAACATCCCAGGAATGCTTACTCTGTGAACTTTTCATGCCTAGAAAAATCCTCCAAATGAAGTGAATATGCACTAGCATTCATAATTGCTTTAGGAGTTATGTTCAATCTGCACTACTTGGATTACTTGTTACAATATGTAACAGAGCAAGCAGAGATTTCATCTTTTGGTTTAATATTATAGGCAATAGAGATAGGATATGATTAGAATGACAAGAACACATGATGAATACTTTTTTTTTAACTGACAGCATATCTCATCTAATTACTATTTTACTTCTCCTTTTTGAAGGGATCCCTGAAATTAGAAATCTCCTTTGCACAATTGTGAAACAGATTAACAGAGATACTATTTGTATCTATTCTTTGATTAGCATGATAAGAATCCACTGAGAATACTTTTCTGGAAATGAATAGTGCACCTAATCTAACCACACTTTTCTTCATTATTTTAAACAGATTTCAGAAACTAGAAATTTCCCATGAACGATTGTGGCACACTAATTGACTTCCAAGTAAATGATACCAAATGCAATAAAAACTTAGAAATAAGACTGAGGAAACAACACTAGGCACTGATGAAATCTCTTAAGAAAATAACTGTTTGAAAGGATGTTATACACAACAACACTTGTTCAGATGATGGAAACATCCCATCAGTGCTTTTAAAAATATCCAACTATCTTATCGTGAATCTGCGCACTTCATAAGTTTTAAATTACATGAAAAAGTCTATTTTCCAATTATTCTAAGTCTCAAAGAAGGGTGACAAAATTATTGTTTGGATCCCACTGCCTGTTCCTAACTATCTTCACATTTGGTAGACAAAACTATGGTCCTGTAAACAAAGGGGAGATCATAAAGGATGTTTTTATTTTCATATCAAATAACATTAAAACAGTCATTCATCATTAACTGAGATGCATATACTATGATTGCCTTTTGCCATGATGTACGACACATAGACCCTATAGACAGTGCACAGACCACAAGGCTCAAATTTTTTACATAATTATGTAACTTTTGAGAGACCACCATTTTACATTTTAGAAACTTCCTCCCAACCCCAAACTTAATTTCTTGGTATGCTCTTGAGTCAATTTTGGTAACACACGTATTGTTTCCAAAACTCGTTCAGGACTAAATGGCAAACAATTTTATTACAGTCGACAGATGTTCATCGTGAAAAAAGCTCTCAACTAAGAGACGAGGTTCAACTTTTTATCCATTCATGATAATTAAGAGCATATACACACACATACATAATAAAAAGAATTGAATGCGATGTTACATAGACTATGAAAGTTGGAACACAGGAATGAATAGACCAATACTGAAGGTACATATAAAATAAGTGATTTAAAAAAATAATGAAGATTATTATACAATAAAAATTCTAGCAGAAGAAAAGCGGTTACATAAGGACCTAGGTATATATTTTAGAAAGGTTAGGACCATTAGAGGTTAGTTTCCAACACCACCATACAAAAATGCAACCAATGAGCCCCAATAATTATCACAGCATAAAGCCTCACTGACCACCTTTTGTTGAAGAGCTCTGCCATTCAGAATAAGTAAATGTGCCCATCCTGATATTTGGGTAACACTCAGCCTCACTCTCCATCCGGATAATCCAAAATAATATGGGTGATGGAGATCCTCTGACAAGCTGCAACAATTTAATAAGTAACTTTTGAAAAACAGTAGGCTGAAACAAAATGATAATAAAAAAACTAGAACTAAATCTGTTTGGACATCAGGCTATCACAGGAAAGTTATAAATAAGTATCTTTGTATCTTCTTTAATTAATACTTGAAACTGGGACATAAGTGTAATTGAATCTAAATGAAGCCCATACAATTATGCATTGTTCTATCTATCTATCAATTACTTATCCTAGGTTATTCATTTGACAAAATGCAGTAAAAAACTAACCTAGTCATCTTAAAAAACAATAGAAAAAAGAAGTCACAAACAAACAAGGAAAAGTAAAAAAAATTACTTCAGGATAATTTTTACTTATGCTATTATCGACCTTGAAAGATGTTCCCTCCAACTGAAAGTGAATTACTTTCGGCAACTGCATTTTTGATACTTTCTTTCCACATTCATGAAATACATAACTTTAATAATGCTTTTACTCCACATTGCAGTACAAGGAACTGAGAGTTTTGTGAAATAATACAAATAATACCCACGCATTAGAATATATTTCATAACAATGACCATAGAAACATACACAACAAAATATATATCAACATTATATAACATCACACAATACACAATATCCACTGGCAATTTGGAGATGTTTCCATGAAAACAAAACAAAATGAATGCAATAAAATGGCTTTTGACAGATTTTATAATGCTGTGGAGAATTGACAAATTTTGTTTCTAGTAGAAGGGATATATAATTTAGCTATTCTGTAATATGATCCATTACCATTTAAATATAAAAATTTTGACTACAAGTGAATTTTTAGAATAGAGAGAGCATGATATTGATGGTAAAAAAAGTGGATGATTTTGCGTACGTTGTGAAAGGTGGTACAACTACATGAAGATATTGCGAGAGAGATGAATGCTAACAAAATATTTGAAGGTAGTACGTGGACTATACCAAAATACACAAAAAAGTCTCAAGCAACAGAAACAATTATGCATACAATAAAATACACTTCTTCAAACACCCATGGATGGGCATAAACCTGGGGTATGACATGATAAGCATGAGTATTAGCCAAGTGCAATAAAGGATACTTACGGAGTGTATGGGGAAAAAATTACAGAGGAGGAATTTAGGATTTGTGGGTTATGAATGAATATGGACGGGATGCAACAGTAATGGGCAAGTAATAATTAAGAGTCTGATACTGGTTAGATCAAGTTGAGAGAATGGATGAGATTTAAAAAACAGAAAATTCTGCAAAAATGGTGGAATATTTGAAAAATGAAGACCACGATAGTAAGGGGAGAATGCAGTCAAAAAGACTCACTCACAAGGAATGGATAACTTGGAATTTGGGGCAAAGAATCTCCAAAATATACACTGCCTAAAGGAAACCCAAATAAATAAGAAAATTATGAATAAGGTTATCAGGGATTTTTTACATTATAGCACACTACCCTGTGTATTCCACATTTTATCCTTCAAATTATGATGAAATTGTACCAGAAACAAAGAAATTATATTTCACATTGTAAAAAATAAATGATTTAGAGCGAATTTTATTGTAGATCACAGCAATTTCCCTTAGAATCTCTCTCACTGAGAATATCTTTTATCAGTCAGTCTACCACCTTCTACAAATGCAGGGTGTGCCAACTACCAGAAGGGTGCGCAACATGGGGTATTGCGAAACTAGCCATGAAGAGTAATTGATGTAGTTTACATTCCATATGAATTTATTTCAGGAAATTTGAATTGCCATGCAATAGATTTCCTAATTTTAAAATATCATTAGTTCTCCAGAGAAAAAAGGATCCTTTCTTAACACCAGTGTACTTTGCAGTTAATTTCCCTCCTCTTCATCATGGCCTTTCCTATGAACAGAATCAATGGTTTGAATATTTTTGCCTATGTCAGCATTAAAATCTCATGACTTATATTTATTTTAACAGTTTAGGTAATCTCCATGTACCAAGTAGATCTCTAACCAGGCTATCCAATTATTACATAATGCTTTCTGTATATTCATAATGACTACAGCTGCAAAGGCCTGTACTCTGGGAATGAATTTTTTAGTCATAGAAAAATGGATATGATTTTCTGAGGTGCTGCTCTATTTAATATGTCTAATGAGCTGATATATACCATAAGTCCAATGTGTTCTGTTTGACGGGGTCTATTGTATGCCTTCTAATGACAACTTTTTTCCCTGTATTCTGTGAATTTGGTCTCTGTGCAGGATCCTAAATGCCCCAAGTTTATTCAAGATGAGGCTGAACCAATAAAAAAGAACACTTCTTAACTTTTTCAAATACTTCTCCACAGTTCATTTGATGTTATTAAGTTTCTAAAATGATGCAAAAGCTCTTGATAATGTTAAATGGAATTATTTATTTAATCAAATGAAGAATGCATAAGTTCAATATAGAAATAGAAGAACTGTACGGAATTTGAATGATTTAAAAGTGATTATAAGGTCAGGGGGAAGACAAGTGAAAGGTGCAGAAAGACATGAGCCATGACTGCACCTTGTGACCTTTCAACCTGAATGTTTATCCAAGTTGCAATTTAGAAGTTATGCTACAGGATAAGTGAAGGGGTAAATATGTAGGAGACAAGCAGAGTGGCCAAGATTTGTGGATGGCTGAGCCATTTAGCAGATACTGAAGAATGATGGGGAATGGGATGGTGTGGTGGCTAACATAAGGGGCGGCCCATCCAGAGGGCCTGGGTTTGAATCCTAGAGGCGGCAGATATTTTTCAGTGGTACCCCAGTCCCTACTTGAGATGCTTTGTGGAGAACACTTTGAGTGAGTATGCCATCTCTTGGATGGGATGTTAAATGGCATGCCTTTCATTAAGAGTAGGCTAATGTTAATGCCAATACGGGGTTTCTCTCCACCCTTCCTCCTTTCCCATCCATCCCTAATGGTGGAAATTACCTGAGCTGTTGGTCAGCTTCCCTAAAACTACTACTACTACATAATTACTAATAATAATGGAAAATATAAGTGACATCATTGGATGAGAGTATAATATTAATAAGAATGAAAAAAGTAAAGGTAAAGGCTTACCATAGAGATGGCTATGCTCGTTGCAACACAAATTATACAGGTGGTCAAGAAATTCAAATAATTGAAATCCTATATAACATAAAGGTTCAGTTAATACTGAAATGTCAATTACACATGGTACCTCTGCTTTTCTAAAGGTTGTGCATTTTTTCAGAAATGCTCAGAGGGGCCTATAACTTTCATGGTCCATCTCACTTAGGTATTAACTTTTCAGACAGGGAACAAACCCCCAACGCATTTTTATCTCTTGCTCACTTCACAAATCCTGTATTTATGTTGAAAACCAAATTATAACTAAAATGTTATTTTTTTATATTTCACGGACTAATAGAATAACGACTCATATTACACCTGTTTTCCTAAAACTGTAATATAACCGGATTGTGAGTCATCAAAGTCACGAATTGGAAGGAATGACTGATTGAGTAACTGACTGCTGACTGATTAAGTAATTTTGCATTTTTTCACAAAAACTTGATTACACTACTACTGATTTCGACGCATTAACGGAATCATCAGGTGTTTATGCATCGAAACAGGTAGTAGTGAGATCTTTTTTTTGCGAAAAAAAGACAAAGTTTAATGATCAGTTTAATCCAATGATTATGAATTTTCATGAATGAAGAAGAGCCTGAATCCATTGAATTCGTGTAGCCATATTTACTTTTCCTGTGAAATCAGATCTCTAGGAAAAATTACTCATTGAAATAAAAAATACATATATTACATACAGCAAAATTTCCAATATACCCAGTGATGTATATGATTGAAATAGAAATAAATAGAAAAAAATTAGAACTACAATGAACCAAACTCCAAAATCACGAAATCTTTTGGTTGTTATAAACGATCTATCCTACCCTAATGTCATTATAACCTCATGAAAATGTACTTACCTCGCTGTCATTCCAATGCAACCTTAAGGTGAATCCTGGAAGAAGGTCTGAGCGTTCATTTACATCTTCCAGAGCCAACATGGCAGCAGGCTCGCATGCCTTAACAAAAACATTTAAATATTAACTCAACATCAATATGTGAGACAATTTCTAACAAAAAGGATTTTCACGAAGAGCTAAAGATAATCCCCACGAAAAACGTAAATTAGTTCCAATTTCAAAGATTAGGTATTAATACCTGTCCTCCTTGCCATCCTCCTTTCCCTCCGATTGGAAATATCCCTGCTATGTGGAGAACCGAATCATCGTTTACAGCAGTCACTGCT
Source organism: Hetaerina americana (assembly GCF_022747635.1). Taxonomy (NCBI): domain Eukaryota; kingdom Metazoa; phylum Arthropoda; class Insecta; order Odonata; family Calopterygidae; genus Hetaerina; species Hetaerina americana. The sequence goes on along the minus strand of NW_027286069.1, from coordinate 75,906,307 downwards.
GTAGGAGAGGCGAATGTTGTCCTCCCACCCACAACCAGGAACACCAGAAATATCTACAGCGAAAAACGACGAAACATGTATTAGGATGCAATACATTCATGTGAATTCGCACATCCATATATGATACGTAAGGCGGTGTTCTTTCAAGAAATGTGAACGAGTCAAATTGATATTATCTCAAATATTATATTATCAATTAATGCACAGTTTCATGCTTCGAACCCCACCAAAGGAAAACAAAGAGGGCGAACCCCAATGTACCATGACTCCCACTCTGTGTACATATAATGACAACTACATAAATTGAGACACATAATTGTAATTCAATTCGAATTTTAAATTCATCATTTACTTCATTAGAAAATCTACTACTGACCTCGTACGTCATGAGCGGTATGGAATTATTCCCCTTCCATTATTATTGACCGAGAACCCATCCCGTACGATCTCGCACAGGCGCCCTTTGCTACTTCGTGATTGGCGCTGTTCCTTTCGTCTGCTCCATTTAGTTCAGTGACTCTCCGTATGTTAGAGGATATATATTTTTGATGAAATTTATTACCAAAGCAAACAATTACCCTGTATATTAAAAATATCTTACTTTAGTACTACGTTGAGTATATTTTGGTAAAGAATACAACGAAAAATACCTTCAAGGTCACATTTTTTACGGACGGCTGGTGTAGGCTGCAGACGACATGTTTGAGGTCAGCACCTTACAGTAGGTAGAAACAGAATTAATGAACGGAATTGCTATAATCGCATTTGACTTATTTATTCCACTTTTATTAATATTAACGTAGTATATCTAAAAAAACTGTGGTTAACAGAGGAAACTGTGGTTTTAAGGCAAGGGGCACACCTTGGAATACTTGTTTACTTTGTAAATAATTGTCAATGGTATTGATATCGTCCCAGTGCCTTGAAGTTCATTGCGGATGTCAGTAAGGTCATGGATTGACAAGTAATTGTTAGGAGAAAGTGGGACAAAAGAGCATTCTCTTTTTAAAAATACCAAATCGTGGTAACGTGGCTAACTTGTTCCCCAAGTTTTTCAAATAATCAAATGAGTTTTTGAACTTTGCCTTGTAGTTATTAGAGGCCGTTATCTTTTTATCCTTGAATAGACGTTATCGCAATACGTCTTGCATATATGCTTTGGCATCAGTACCGTTTGGTGATTGCGTGTATGTCTCGCTTCATTCTGCTTATTTACATGGCTAGTGCCCAAGATATTGTAAAGTTATTTGCTAAACGTAAAATAATTAATTAATTGCTTCTCCCGCAGATGCTGAGGGTCCTCACTAAACCGGCAATCCGCCGAAGGAGTCACAATTTCTTCGTTAATTCGGCGTCTGTCATCGCCTCCGTTGATTTACGTCCTTCTCGATCATTTTCCTCTCATCAAGGTGGAAACATGGACCCCAAGAAGTTTGCATTGCCCGCAAGATATCAAGGACAAGAGAAAAGTGTGTGGTATGGAACTGAGATCATTTTTGTCTTATATATTGGATATTCTTGAATTAAGTTCTAGCCTAACAGATGTCGACGTTCCTGCCTCTATTGTTCAATTGTTTGAATGTACGCCGGACATCACTTCCGTATGGTGCCTTACAATGAGTACTAGTATGATGAAAATCACGTTGGTTCCTAATCTTTGTGGTGTGCGGAAATTGAAATATCGTCATTAATATTGATACTGCTACTGGCGTATGAATGTATAGTCATTATTCAGGACGGGTACGGACAAACACCAGCTGTTTATTATGGCATTTCTGATTTGTATTAGTTTTGATAATTAAGGTTAATTTACTTGACAGCCCGCTCACATTACGTTCGCTACATCTGTAATCTCGTAATTTTTCTTTGCTGGGCGAAGAACACGTTTCAATATGTCTGCAAGGTCTTCACGATGGTTAAAATGAATATGTTTTCTTTTTATTATCCTTGATAAAGGGCTCTCAGTGGGTGAGTTGAAACTAAGTGAAATGGCAACCCTCTATTCTTTTTCATTGTATTTTCCTAAAACCAGTCTAATGAAACCTACTAGTTCCATGAAAACTGACAAGCTCATTCTTCTGATATGCAACTTTGTCCCATTAAATGTTTTATTTAGATTGCATTTTTATACTCTATGTAGTCAGATTTTTTAATTACACCTCACGGGATTATAGTGTAAATATTGTTCATATTTTCAAATATTTCCAAGAGTTGTTGCGTTCTTGTCCAGAATACACGTGCATGATGTAAATGGAAAAGTTTTCACCGGAAAAAATCATTCCTTGACTTGGGTTTTTTTCGAAACCGGATATTTTGATTTCTTAGAAGTCCACAGTGTAAGAGGATAGATATCTCGGTACCCTAACTGTCTACATCCTTACCTGGAAACTGAGGGATGCCCGTTTGAATCCTGGTGTTGGTGAGTGATTTTTTCACTGATAAGTTTTGTATTTGTGTGCACCCAAGAGGCCCGAAACTACAAGTCATTGTACTTGTGCAGTACCTTCCGATGAAAGTAAATATATTCAAAAATTTATCGCCTCTACTTTACCGAGACCTTGTGGTTTTCAATGGTTCAAAGTTTATATGCAGTTGCTTACCGAGGATTTGAAAGTCGGCTTGTCTGTTTGCCGAAAAGGTTGCGGGTGGAACACAAAAATGAGTAAACTTAAGAAAAATTCAGAAAATGCGCATTTGCAGGAGTTACAATTTGAAAATATGACAGCTCTAGTCATGCTCATGAGTTACATTATCGTAATTGAGAGTTTTTCCAATCATTATGTGTAAGCATTTACCAATTTTTATTATTGCTTTAGGGTTGAGTACATTCAGCTGGCATTGGAGACAAAACCTCTAAATCTGGGGCAGGGATTTCCTGATTATGCACCACCGGCCTATGTGACCCAAGCACTTTCTGATGTAGCCACTGGAGACAATGTCCTTCTCAACCAGTACACAAGGGGCTTTGTAAGTGGTGTGCATGTCTTATGAGACTACAGAGCCCCAGTCCATTGCAGGTGGGGTTAGTAGTCATAGCAATGTGTGCTCTGATTGTTTCACCATTAGTTTTCATTGCAATAGGGCATTACATATAAGGTCAAGGTGCTATTCGAGGTTTGCAATATTTAAAAATGATTTATTATTTTCAGTTTTTTTAATTAATTAAACTCACTTAATCTTTGAAATGCCTGCTTGAATGAATAAAAGTTGGGGCAGTCCTTTGTCTAAATATGAATCATTTTGTTAAGAAATTTGATGATTAACGTATATATGGAGGAAGAATAAATGAATTGCCATACTATACCTGAACATTGGACTCCCATCATTACTTTCAAGAAAATAGTTTCTTTTGAAAGTGATTTAATTCCAACATATCTTTTTAACAAATTCTAATTAAATTTCTTATTTCAGTGTAGACTTTCAAACCTGAATAATGTCCATTGGGATCCATGTTTGTAAACCAATTACAATTCAATTTAAAAATAATCATGTGTTATGACACTGATTTCTTATTATTCATATTGAGCATTGCTCTGTTCTGAGTTGTTTGGTTTTGTTTCATTTTATATTTGTGTTTCTAATATTCCTACAGCTCATGCATCTTAAAGCTATTTCTCTATGCATGGGAACCAAATATTGTTTTTTATTTCTATGCAATTAAACTACTTTCCTCATCTTCTTAAATCTTTTTCTTTGGTTTCTCCAATCCCTGCTGTTATCATTATTAATCCCTATTATACCAAGTAATGTTTAACATTCAAGTGCATCCCAAGTTTGATTTCCATACTTAAAAGTAATTTTACATTACCCTCAATTTACATTGCTTTTCATAGAAATTAATTGACTCTCTGCAATTAAAGCTATGATGTCTTCTAAGGGTTGACAAAAATAGGGTCAAGTATTGGCCAAAACTTGTGTCATTTCATTTGGACGTTGTTGTGAGAAATATGAAGATAGCTTTAATGTGATCTCTGTGACTTGCCCTTTAATGACAGCATACCTATCGATTTTGTTGGTGTAGATAAAGCATGTAATGCTAGAATGCTATTTAGCTGTGGCCACTTCACAATTTAACACTCTATCTGATAACTGATGACTTCCAAGACCATCTTCCAAATCACCAGTAAGCCATTATTAAATATTTGGTAATTTTGATAGAGGATCTAAAAAGAGAAGAGTATTGAAAACTATCCTATTTTGAATATATTCTATTGTTTCAGGCTTCACTTTGTGGAAGTATTCAATATCCATACTAAAAAGAAAGACTCGTACTTTTCCACAGATTTAAATCTGTGGAAAAGTATGAGTCTTTCTTTTTAGTATGGATATCCTATTTTGAATAATTTCTAAATGAAAAAAATGTATTTTAGTTCAAATCTTTTCTATGCCATAGGAAAAAAATGTGTGGCATCTGCTTTATTACCATGGAATGAATTTTTAATACATTACTATGCTAACACTTTATGAAGATTCTGCTTGGAAAAGTATAATTTAAGGTAAATGGCATTATGCCATATAATTGCGAGAGTTATGCATGTGAATGCAAATAAAATGCTTGAAACTCAAAAGTTAGGTAACTTTAAGTCTTTTTTCAATTTCTATGTATCCTCTAGTAAATAAAGAAGATGAATTGACTACTTTTTTGGGAATATAGATTTTTTTACATTCAGTATTATCTTTTACTTGGAAACAGGTATTTCATTGCATTAGTTTTTCCACGACTTTGATAGATAAGGTATGTGTAATGTGAAGGTTTCAATAGTATCATAAGAGCATAAAAAGGACTTGAAATGTTAGCGCAATACTATGGGCAGGGAGATAAAATATAAAAAGGGAGATGGGGATAAGATATATAGATATTTTAGGGTTGTGTGATGTGAGATATAAGGATAGCCGGAATTATTGGGTCAATAATTATAGAGTGATTTACAGAATTGGGAAAGAGAAGCAGTAAGGGGTGGCTGCATTGTTAAAAAAAGGTAAGAATAATAGAAAGCATGGAGCTGGTAAATAATAGAATATTATTAGTTTAAGCTCAACCACAAACTTGGTCATTATTCATATCTAAATGCCTACAAGTATCCATAGGGAGGAAGAAATAGGCAGGGTATACCATAAATTAGACGAAATATTTGGGGGTGTTCCTGGAAGGGATCATTTGATAGTGATGGTGGCTGGGAATGCGACAGTGGTTGAAGGGAGAGATGGTAGTTAGGTTAGGGGTTATGGCTAAAAAACAAGGAATGACCTTTAGGGAAAACATTTGAATTTTTCAGGAATCATTGTTTAATCATGACAAGCAATTGGTGTAAATACCAAAATAGGTATACCTGTAGATATATGTGGTGAATACGTGGGTTGTTCAATATGTCAGTAGGAAAAAATAGAAAAACCAATTAATTTTTCCCCGTGATTTTCTTTTATTATAATTTCCTTTTAGCTTAATGTGCATTTCCCAGGATTTCTTCAACTTTTTTTAAGCTGTCTAGAAAGTATGGTTTCGGAAGATCCTCTAAACAGGCATCTGTGTTGTCAATGACTTCCTCTTTGGTGTGAGTCATTCTCAACCAAGGCATTTTTTTAAGAATTTTTTTGTCAAATGAGGTCTGTTTTCTTGATTTTTTCCTCGAGCTGTGCAATAACAACTCATATTACTTTCCATTTATTGTTTGTCCTTTTTCCAAGTAATTGATGTAGATGATCCCAATTGCATCCCAAAATCTATGGCCATCAATCACTTTGTTGGCTAATTCTTTGAGCCTTCATCTTTGTCTTTTTCGGAGCCAGATCACCATTAAAAACCCACTTTTTGTCTTCCTTTGTCTCTGGAGTGTATGTAGAAGTGTACACATTTTTTGTCCACATTAATGTATCAGTGCTGAAACTCATCAGCATTACGACGGAAAATCACCAATCCAGCCTCCGAATTGACTACACAATTGCGATTAATCTCCACCAAGAGCATACACGGCGCCCATCTTGCTGCGATATTTTTCATGCCCAATTTTTCACGCAAAATTGAAAACATTCTCCCTTGTCATATGCCTGTGGCCTCAACTATTTTGCAAACTTGGGTATGTCAATGATTCATAACCATACTGTGGAATTTGTCAATCATTTCCGAGGAAGTCACTTCCACTGGACGTTGTGAGTAATATTCATCAGTTGTGGATGTGCGACCACATTTAAACCCAGTTACCAAATTGTAAGCATCCCAAACACAGGAGTAGATAGTAGATTTGCCATGACCTTCATTCAACTCGGCTTCGATCTCTTTAGGTGCTATGCCTTTTACATAAATGTAGTGTAATAAATGAAGTGTTCAGTCACCACACGGAACTAATTTTTTTCCATTTTTCTAAGTAAAGAAAATTGTTGTGCCAATGGACTATGAAAATGAAACTAACTGATAGATATAGATGAAACTTGATCCGCAATCTAGTGAGAGGTGAGGCTTACTAAAAACAAAACTTTTCCAATACAATAGACATCATCTCTTGAATTTACTGAGGAATTATTGAGTGACCCGCTTAATTTTTTTAAAGTCCTTTGTTTACTACTTAAAGGAGGTTTATCAAAGATAATAGCCATGATTATTTATATTTTGGTACTCCTTAATTCATGTGTGTGCATCAGGTCGATCTTTTTTTATTTTCTTCATAAGCTTTGCCCATCCTTAGATGTTTTGGTCGCTCTTTTAAACATCCATCATATCTGGTATTATCTGAGGACTATTGACTCACATATTTAGGAATTAAGAGAGATAAGAGTTAAACTTTATATTGGTTTGGCACGGATTTGCACAGTTCTGTGGGAGGAAATGTGGATTTTAGACCAAAATTTAGTACTATTTAAGTATAACATAAACATTTATAGAGGATAAAAGACGATGATGGTGGAGGGAATGGAATATAAAGGCTTCAATAAAAAATCTAGTTCTACTTATGTTCCATTTAGAATACATCTCAAACTGTTGGATAAATCTCTAATCATTTTTTCTTTATGGGGGTGGTAATGTATCTCAAATATTTGAGCTGATGATGCACATCATCCAATTTGATTGGGTAACAATTTCTTTGAAAGCTATTTGGTTGGACCTTAAACAGTGGGAAATTTACTGGTTTCTTCAAATCAATAGTCTAGCAAGCAGTTGTTTAACCATAATTTCAACCATGGAAATGACTAAATAAAATTCCAGCTATCCCCTAAATCTCAACAAAGTATCCTTTTATTCGCTGTGTACGGAGGTAACCTACATATGTATATCACCTTATGTTTATACAGCAATACTCTCTTCATTTATTGATTTGTGAACTGTGGTAATTGTCATTTTTTGGGAGCTGAAGATAATTGCATGTGAAAGTTTATGTAATACTATATATTGTCTATTAATTTTTTGGTAGGGTCATCCTCGTCTTGTCGCAGCTCTATCTCGTCTCTATTCCCAGCTAGTGAGACGGCCAATTGATTCACAGACAGAAATTCTGGTGACTTCTGGAGCTTATGAAGCTCTCTTCTCCACTATCCAAGGTCACGTTGGACCAGGTGATGAAGTTGTCATTATTGAGCCGTATTTTGACTGCTATGAGCCAATGGTTTTAACTGCTGGAGGGAAACCCATCTTTGTACCCCTTAGACCCAAGGTAAGGGTGTATCACATTTTGTGTGCTGGATTGTTTATAAACGTACATGATTGCACTGTACCTTAAAAAGCTTTTTTGCCAATTGTAACTCCGTCTTGAATTTAGAATGATTGGACCACGACATGATTGACTAGTGTAAAGTGAGAACTAGAATTTATTCAATGAATTCTCGAGTGGTTATTTATGTTCACTCTTTTGTAGTGTTTGTGTAATTGGGGAGAGATCTAGAAGGTGGGAACTTGGCACACACGTTAAGGATTATACTTTTAATAAATTCAGGGAAATAAGTTATTGTTTAAGGTAATATGTAAAAAAAAATCTAAGTACTTTCCTTTTCATTGGCTCAGAAGTCTTTTTATGGAAGTACATATCTTCTAGAATTAATGAAGGATGGTGTGTAACTTTCTCTGAGATTTTGGTATATTCCTTGAACATAAAGAAGACTGAAAGTGGAGTAAAGTCAACGTCATCTGCTGATTGGGTGCTTGATCCTGATGAACTGTCATCTGCCTTCAATGATCGAACTAAGGCCATTATTCTCAATACTCCTCACAATCCTGTTGGGAAGGTATTCTCTAAAAAGGAGCTCACCCTCATTGCAGATCTGTGTCTCCGATGGGATGCCCTCTGCATATCAGATGAAGTATATGAATGGCTTGTTTATCCACCAAATGAGCATATACGAATAGGTAGGTTATTTAAAATTTATGCTCTATTATGCTATGTGAATTTTTTATTTCCATTACACTTTGTTTCTATGTTAGGAAATTGGGTTGATATTTTTCTTATCATATTAATTGGCGTATGCTATATTTCCTAGCCCATAAGATGTACAGTGATTTTTCAGGTTAGAATTTATGAAAAATACATGGAAAGGATCAAAGTACGAGGGTCATCCGGAAAGTAGTACCCGTTCGTGCCGCATGAAGTGCTGACGACGCGAGTAGCCGCTGGACGAGGTCAGATAGCTTCAGTGGCTTGTCTGCCTTCTCTGAGCCAAGTTGCGTGACGCTAGCATTGCCTGTGTTGTTTCTGTGATTGTTTACAATGTTTAAAAAAATTGAGAACGCCGCCAGTTGTGAAGTGAGGGCAGTGATTAAATTCCTCAATGCAAGAAACGTTCGCCCATGTGATATTCATCGCCAATTAAAGGAGGTGTATGGAGACAATGTAATGGACGAGTCGTCTGTTCGGCGGTGGTGTCGCAACTTCAACATGGGGAGGGGGAACACACACGACGATGAGCGTTCGGGGAGACCGTCTGTCATTACAGACCAACTGGTGAGCTCAGTTGACGAATTCGTGAGGAACGATCGGCCATCCACCGTATAGCCCGGACTTGGCCCCTTCAGATTTTCATCTCTTTACAAAGCTTAAAGACTTTTTGGCAGGAAAAAGATTTGACAGCGATGAAGAACTTAAAGAAGGAGTGACCCTGTATCTCAATGAGCTGGCGGCGAAGGACTATGCAGCAGGAATACAGTAACTTGTCACACGTTATGACAAATGCCTTAATTTGCTTGGAGATTATGTTGAGAAGTAGTTTAAAGTATCCTCTTTCAAATAAAATTTTTTATGTTTGTTAATATTTACTTTTGTGCCTTTATTTCACGAACGGGTACTACTTTCCGGATGACCCTCGTAATTTAATTTTAACTTAATATGAAGACAATAGAATTTTAACATTAAAAATTCAGTAGGTATATCAACGTTTATTCATCATAGAATCTTAGAAATTCATCATCACTTCTGCCGATTCATTTCCACAGTTATTTTCGGTGGGTTTGTCAATTAGCTCATATACAATGGCATATTCACTTCCATCTGGTGCTCTGCTAATGCCATGCTTTTAAAAATACATAATGTTTTTTGACTTTCTTTCGAGACTCTTTCAATCTGTTGGAAACGCTGTCGGCAGTTTTTGTGCTATTGTAGTTCTGGTACATATGTACAGACCATTTCCATACATGAATCTCTCACACTATGATATTTAAGAAAAATCAAAAATGGACATATCACTAATTTTTTCACACCAATAAAAATTATATTTGTTGAAACAGTGATTCTGTTCTTCCTGTGATTTATTTTTCAGTTCTAAACAAGTTTGGTAAGATTTAGGCGATTTAGAAGTACATGAATGTGAAGTCTTTTTACTCTTATTTGCATTTGCTTAATCAATCATCTTCTTCCTCTATTCTTACATTTTCTTCTCGGTAAGAGGTGGGCCTTTCAGCTGCCCTGTTTCCATGTTTTGAAGTGTAATTAACAAATTCTAGTTTAAATGCAATGGTGTAGGACACACTTCTCTTTTTAGATTCCTTCAAGCTATTCAAATTTAAACTTTTTATGCAACACTTTTTTGCGTTGTTATTTTGATATTATTAAAATTTATGCATTTACGACACACTCATACTATTTAAGGTTGAATATCTGTAGACTCAAAGTTTATTGGGAGAGATGCTCTGTATTAGCAGACGGGCAATATCCCCATTAGCCCAATGCCTATAAGTTTTGCAGCAGAACCACGTGTGAGATGTTAATAAACGTGCTACATTGTATACATGAACATTTTATTTGGGAATTTCTTTAATTACTTTTATAGAAATATTCAAACTATATTGCTTACTACTGGCTCAAAACAGTTATATAATCAAATTTGTGATCAAGGCAAGCATTATCTATGCCAGACATGGGAAAAAATACTTAATGAGGTTTTTTCAGCCAATTTAGCTTGTGTCTTATGCTTTGAAGTTACACCTGTATACCCTTGGCATCTTAAGATGCAAACTGATTTTGGAGTAATTAAAGCGTATCATGGAGGCCGGGAAAATATGGTGATTGTTTTTATTTTGAAAGTGATGCTCCTTTAACTAAGCTGATAGAATTAATATAAAGCTAAATTCAAATTAATCAGTATATCTCAATGGAGTTATGATTAATATGATGAGAAGCATACTTTTAGTTAAAGGCTTTTTCAATGGTTTTCAATGGACATCATAGAGGTTTTAACTTAGTTATTAATGCTATGATATGTATACATATTTTATAGTGAAGATATTCCAAAGAGACTTTCTTTCCTGATTCAGTACATTTTATCCTACAATCTTGCACAAACATTTTGGTTGATTTCTATTTCTAGCAACACTCCCTGGAATGTGGGAGCGTACAATAACTATTGGGTCTGCAGGGAAGACCTTTAGTGTGACTGGATGGAAGCTTGGCTGGGCATATGGTCCTGCATCCCTCATGACCAACTTGCAATTAGTTCATCAGAACTGTGTGTACACATGCCCAACACCCATTCAGGTAAGCATATTGGTTGCAGCAATAATGACCTTGTCGTTTTACAGAAATAAGGAACTTATTTGTCCAAGGATTTTCATTGCACAATCAATTACAGTTTAGTGATGCTTCTATGGCATTTCATCACTTGATGGGTGGACTATCTGTAGGTCCCAGCAAGAGACATTCCCTGCCCTGCCATTTCACTTTTTTTCCCTTCCTCTTAATATTCTCTTTCTCATCATTTTTCAATAATTGCTGTGAGCTGCTGAAAATAATATCGCAAAGGGCTCTATTAAATCCACCAAAAAAGTTTCTATTGTTTCACTCAGTGCAACATTTTAACTTTTGAATGCAATGGTGAGTTCTCTGAAGTATTTTTCCAATAATCACAACCTGATTGCACAACCTTGTCTATTGCTTTGAGCTCTATTTTTTGTCTCATTCTTCAAAAAAAGAAAGTTAATAGTATTAGGTTTCTATAATTAAGGGATTATCTTAAGGAGAGTTTGTGGATAATTACGAGTTAACAAAATTATGTGCCCAAAATTCATTGAACTATCACTATGTTGGCAAGCTTATATGATTAGAAGGTTACATTTCTTTTGCACATTTTGAGAGTATTGTTTGATTTAAAATGAGAAAACTGTGAACTTTAAAAATGTGTTATTCAGGTACCTTTAGCAAAAAACCAAGTGTCATATTTACAGGTACTGAAAGTATGAAGCGTATATTAAACACACGGGACAAATTCATTAATTAAATTTTTCTTTTTACAACTTTTAACAACAAAAGGCAATGCAATTGGACTGAATATGCCCCAATGTCCATTTGGCCTTATTCAATCAACTTCTGAAATGAAAAGCTGTTACGTTTAGGCTGATGAAAATTTCAGCATAACCAAGGAAACCATGAAATTACTTTCAATGCTTTGATGAAGAATAGATATTGTTGTAAACTTTTTAAAATATATTGTGAAGGCTCTTGATAAGTTTAGGATAATATGGAAGTTCCATGTATTTCTTTATGTTAATGTCACTGGTGTGTGATGTGTTTATTAACCGCACAATTGGAGCTGTTGTCCAAATTTCCAAATATGTATTGGCTTTCAAATTCTTTCATTAATTAGCTTTTCCGACAGTAGCTCCCAAATTTTCATAATAGCAAATATGAGTCTGGTTTGAGTCATTTGTATATCCAAATTAACTCTGAAAAAACTGCATTATCATTTCTCCCTCCCCAAGGACTACCACCCTCATGTGGTGGAAGAGCTTCCATATTACAATGGCCCATAGAGTTATGCTGGTGTATGTAATGACAATACTACTAGCAGGCTCGCCCAGTGGTGATAGGTTGAAGCCAGATGAAAGCTCAATACATCTGCTCATCAGTGAGGTGGCTGCAAAGACATAATGACCCCAGTGAGTGGCTATTGCAGTGATTGGTCACATTAAATACACCATTGAGGAAGGTAATGGGAAACCACCTCAATAATTTATCCCAAGAATTGATGACAAACCTAATATTATTATTACTGTCATAAGGAAACTTGATTTGAATGCGCAAGTTTGTTTCTGTGATGAAAAAGTGGTGAATGTGTGATAAGTAGTGTAATTGCAGTTGGCATCTAAATAGAACTCTTTCTAAATGGCATTTGCTTTATTTACAGGAAGCTGTGGCTCGTGGCTTTGAGCTTGAGTTGGGGCGTTTGGATTCCCCTGAGTGTTTCTTCAAATCTTTACCTGCAGAACTAGAAGCTAAGAGAGATCTAATGGCCAACTTTTTAGCTGATGTTGGAATGGTGCCAACCATACCACAAGGTGGTTATTTTATGATTGCCGATTGGAGCCCATTAGGTAAGAATAAATTATTTAGTTTTTCATACAAAAATATCCATGCCTTGATTGGAGAATTATGAACACATGAAAAAATGCATGTTAGAATTGTGATGTTAAATGTTAAGCTAATTCTAACTAGTCTCAAGCTTCTGATTCTCTGTACAGAGACACTGAAGTCTACTCTGTGCAGTCAGCTTAAATATATATGTTCACATACATTTTGGAAAGGTGTAATTCTTTTGTTAAATAACCAGTGAACATGGACAAATAATGGAAATAAGTCTTCCAAAATGATCACATTGGGAAAACACCAATTCTGACCCAGATAAAAGTTGTATTCAAATCGGGATAACATCAGGAATCACAATCTGCCAGGAGAGTTGACATCAATTGTTATAGCAAGTTGTCCTAATAATCTCTATTCATTAAATGACTTATTGACATGTATTGTTTTGGTATAATAAGAAAATGAAACAAAATAATCCCTCCAATTATGCAGCTATACATTAAAGCAATTTGTTACAGCTCATTGTTATCTTTTTGTGGATATTAACTTGTAAAATACGTGAAATTAACAGATTATTAAACAATTGGGGCATTAATGATTTTAAATATTGTATTGTAAAGGTAGTCTTCCATTTGAGGAAGGTATATGATGATTGCTGTTATAAACTATCAATTTTATAATTCTCTCTCTCTTATTGAAACAGTCTGTCATCTAACATTGCAATAAGCCTTCAATTCCACGTAGTTCTACCTTCATTCCATCCAAAATTCCTATTCTATCCCTACCCGTTCTGTGCTCATATATCCAGCTTTTTTTTGGTAATTGCAAAAACCCTCTCTCCTCCTCCAACATCTCTAGTACTCTATTTTTTGCCCTTTTATCCATTTTACCCTTTTCATTCTTCTCCACACCCAAATTTCAAAAGCTTCCATTCGGTGTGTATTGTCTGATTCAGTAGGGGAACATTGTCCCTGAAAAAAGACAATAGGGGAATGATATTTCAGGATTTTAAAATGTGGATTTGTAGAAGGATGGAAAGGGTATAATGTATGGAAGGGAAATCAAATGAAGTAGTACTAGGCATGGTTGGGTAGGAGAGAGGGTTGTTGGGAGAAATCCAAAGAAAACAGGGAAGGTGGATGCAGAGCCTTTTGATTGGCAGTGTGATATTGAAGATAATTATCACAGAGTATTATTTTAATAATATCAGATTGTTTATCTATCTGGAATAAATATTAAAAGGTGCATCACTAAAGCCAACAATTTTTATTGGACTACATAAAAGATTCCACTTTAAACGAATGCCTTTATCATCACATAATATAGATTTGGCAGTAGATTATTATATTCTGCCACGGTTGAACCTGACCTCTTCAGCTGGTAGGTTCATTTGCGCTACTAAGGAGTTTTGATCATTGATACTTACCTAAAATATATGCTAGAGAGGATTAATGATAATTCTTAGTTCAATTCCCTCTGGCTACTTGATATGGAAGACGTACCAATGGCTAGTAGACAATTGATAGGAACAGTATGCTTGCCGGTTAAGTCATTCTTCACAACAAAATCATATAATTTTTGCCATATGATCTGGTCCTCATGAAGTGGTGTTATAAGTTCAGTTTTCATTATCATTTTTGTTTAAACCAACATCATTAATAACTGCATGAGCTATAAATTTAAAATGAAACTACATGAACAATTTTAAGAAGTTCTCAGTTTGTGCCATAGTCTCTTTGAGTTTCTCATCGTCATGTCTTAAATGATAGCCTTTATGTCCTGGGAACACAGTGACATCTCATAACTCATGCCATGAAAATCTGCTTGGGAATAAACAAAAGAAGTTTTCTTTGGTTAACAGCTGAGTGAAACCATTTTTAACCCGCAAATTCTTTTTAACTAGTATTTTTTTATAATGAATCTCTAAATGTTATTCAACTATTGCTGAAGCACTTAGAAACCATGAAATCTTTGCATCAAAATCCTTATCATGGTGTGGTGATTTTCGAGGAACATATCATTCATTTTATCATAAGAACAGATATAAATTGATCTCTTGTTCAATGATATTTCATTCCATGACACACTGTAGAGGAAGCCTGTGGGAAGGCAATGTATGCCTCTATTATATGCCATTAACTGCAGCTCACTAAATGCTATGCTATGTCTGTAATACCTGAGCGTAAAGATGCCTTTGCTGGTCAAATCTTACATTAGGATGAAAAGTAAATAATAATAAGGGCCACTGCACTTGATTATTCTAAAGCATATTTCTAAGTATGACTGTACAGTGAGCGGTAGTGGGGCTTTGAGAGAATCACATATTAATGAGATTTTCGAGTATGATTCAATTTGACTTAATTTTCATTTTTAGCCTCTAAAGTGCCTCTCAATCAAGAAAAGGATAAATGGAAGGATTATCGCTTCACAAAATGGATGTCAAGGAATCTGAAGCTTCAAGGAATTCCACCTTCTGCATTTTACTGTGCAGATCATAAGCCCTTGGGAGAAGATTTTGTGCGCTATTGTTTCATTAAGGTTAGTGATGTTTTATAAATAAGCTAAGTCAATGCCTTGAAAATCGATAGAATTTATTTAAGATGATTGGTTTGTACATTTAAATAATGTAATAATACATGCTTTACTACAGCTTGAAAATATATTCTTTAAACTATTTTCAATGATGACACACTTTAATTTTTAATGGAAATGACATATTCAATACATGATTTTGAACAACTTATACCCTAAATGTTTGCAATTATAATAATAATTTTGAGTGCTATGCATTTTAAGGTAGTTCTTTGTGACCCTGAATAAAATGTGGAATAATCTAGCACAAAGAAAGAATCAAAGACTTAACATTTCCACAGGAGAGAATTTATTTTTGTGAAAAAGTTTTTCTACACAGTAGCATCATCTGAACTTCCAGATGATGTTACAGTGTAGCAAAACTAGTTGACCATAAAAATTTCTTCCCTGTGAAAATGCAAAGTCTTTGATTCTTTCTATGTGCTTTAAAAATGGATTTCAAGAAAGTCTGAACTATTTCTAAAATTAGAATAACCAATTTACCTTGCATAAAGTTGCTAATTAATGAAAATATGGTAATTGTATAAGTTAGGGATACAATTTTTTATGCATTTGATTTGCAACAAATTTAATTTGTTGTATATATATGGCAGCTTAAAATGTATTATGGATTTGTTTTATATTGCAAAAAGTTAATGATATAATGATGTATATAAATCAGTTTTTTGCCCATTGCTTCGTGCATTTTTGGGCCTTTGAACATGAATATTTGGATGAAGTGATCTCCTACTTGTTAGATTTCTTCAGTAAATTCATTGGGGCTTATGTTAACAATCATTTTTCATATTTTTTGCAGAAAGATGAGAATCTTCATGAAGCAGCAAAGATTCTAAAGAAATGGAAAGGGAGCTCTTTGTAAAATTATTTGATAATCACCATGTTAACTCAAATACAGGTTCAAAAATTTTATTTTATATAAAAATATTAACATGTATATATCGACTGAAGAATATTGGTCTTGGAAATTGAAATAAAATTATGTACTTCGATTATTTCATAGTGTTTTGATTCCATAATGTCTTTCCTTTCATTTGCCTCCGAAATATCGGTGAGGTATTTTAAACGGGGAGTTTTCTACTGGTGATGCCTTTCATAATTATTATGATATACCAATGTTTCTAAGTTGTTCAATAAATCATATTTCCAAAATTCATATAAGATACCTGATGTACTTCTAAGAAAATTTATGCACTAGTTCATTTAGTTTTTTCTACAAATTCAATAGCAATGTAATATTTAGTGTTGCATATAGCTTTTTAACCAAATACATAAACATTATATCAGAGTTGATTTAACATTTTATGATGATGATGTGTGGGTCGTGCTAGTCCAGGGGGTAGAGTGTTGGATTGCTGACCGGAGGGGTCTGGGTTCGTTTCCCGGGTCAGGCACTCAGGGCACCTGCAGCTCCGCCCAAGCTATGTGATTTTTTGGGTACCAGATCTTCTTGGGTAACCATAACGGGCACAGGGAAAGGAACTGGCCCCTTTACATGAATTTCACATGCCGTCGGGCTTAGTACTGAGTGAACTCTACCATCACCTACCAAACCGACCTTTGGGTTGATTAGTGTTTATGGATGATGATGTAATTTCTTATCATTGAAGAATATCTACTTTAAGACCAATGGTGTTATTTCATTGCTATTGACTTTTCATTGGTTTTATAAAGTTATTAATGCACAATCAATCATCTGTTTGGAGAAATCAATGGTTTCATCTCAGCCATCATAAGAAAGAACTCCAAATAGAATAATGTACAATGATCATGCAATATTTGCGCTATGGATTCACACAGGTACCCAAGAAATGAGCTAAGTAATGATCATTAGCATTAAAACAATATTTGTACATATGTATATGTATAGGAACCTTCTATTACCAATATATTGATTTTTATTTTTTCAGAATCTATTTTTCTCATTTAATGATTGAATCATGATTAGTTTTGCCCCAATGTGCAACTAACTGATATTTAATGTTTCTCAGTGTTGTTTCGGGTTTTATCGTAGGTTTGATGGCATTTAAAAAATTCTTTCTTCTTAGAGGCCCTAGATTTTATTTAAATTCATGATTTCTATTTCATATACTACCTTGAACAAAAAGTTCCCGGAATAACCACCGTGTGGCGCTCCCATCGTTCCGATTTGAGTTCTGTTTTTTTTGTTAAATTGGTACATCTGTTGTTGATATTCCCTTTAAATCTTAGTGTCATAACTTGACATTTGCAAAAGTTACGTAGCCAAGAGTACATCTATCTCTGTGTGTGTTGGCGATTTTTTACAATTTCAGAAATGGATTTAAATTTGCAACAACGAACTTGTGTTAAATTTTGCGTAAAAAACGGATTTAGTGGCGCACGGACGTTGGAAATGTTGGAAAAGTGTTTCGGCAACGATTCTCTAAAAAAAACGGTCGTTTACCAGTGGCACGAGCGGTTCAGAAGTGGTCGTGAGTCAATCGAAGATGATGAACGCAGTGGCAGACCATCGACATCGAAAGTCGGTGAAAAAATTGATAAAGTAAAAGAAATGTTGGTCAATAACCGCAAATTAACCATCAGAGAAATAGCGGAGGACTTGAACATTGCCTATGGATCCGCCCAAGACATTGTGGTTAATGATTTGGGTTTCCGTCGTGTAGCAGCAAAGTTGGTGCCGAAAGACCTCAATTTCATGCAAAAAAGAGACCGTGTTGACGTCGCAAAAGACATGATTTGGGAGGCTGAATCCGATCCCACATTCATCAAAAGGATCATTACTGGAGACGAGACGTGGGTTTATGAGTACGACACGCAATCCAGACATCAGGCAAGTGAATGGCGTTCACCAAATGAGCCGAGACCAAAAAAACCACGTCGTTTTCAGTCAAAAAAGAAGGCAATGCTGACGGTTTTCATGGATTACAACGGTTTGTGCATCATGAATTTTTGCCAGAAGGCCAGACAGTAAACAAAGAGTATTATTTGGGCGTTATGAGACGTTTGCGTGAAGCAATTCGCCGAAAGAGACCAGAAATGTGGGCAGAAAACTCGTGGATTTTGCACCATGATAACGCACCGTCGCACAGTGCTATCATTATTCGTAATTTTTTGACGAAAAATGCAACAAATAACATCCAACAGCCACCGAATTCACCTGATTTGGCTCCCTGTGACTTCTTTCTGTTCAATCGAGTTAAAAAACCATTACGGGGAACGCGTTTTAGCAGCCGAGAGGAAGTAATGGAAAAATCGCAGGAAGCACTGATGGACATACCGAAAACCGACCGGAACTTTTGCAAATGTCAAGTTATGACACTAAGATTTAAAGGGAATATCAACAACAGATGTACCAATTTAACAAAAAAAACAGAACTCAAATCGGAACGATGGGAGCGCCACACGGTGGTTATTCCGGGAACTTTTTGATCAAGGTAGTATATTTATCATCAAAACACCTGTGCAGAATGGACCTCATTAGGATATCTAAACAGCCATTATTCAAAAGAGTATAGTTGTTTAATACCAATATCTATCATTTAAAGCCTAAAAATTACAAATTAAATCAAATTCTGTAATATTACACCCTGTGCTATATTTCAAATGAAAATTTTGTGCTTCTTTTCACTGCAATTACCATCAATTTCTATTCTGTATCATTTACCATGAATTGTAATGTCATTCATGAAAAAATTCAGAATTGAGATGTGTTAATCTTAATTGTATCAGGCTCTAATAGCTCTTTGGAACTGTTTCTTTATGAAAGAAGAGCATAATTTAGTGTCATCACATATCATTATTTAAAAGAACCTAGGTTTTATTATTTTACAACATCATGAGATGGTCATTGCACAAAAACCAGGTATATACATTGCTGTGCGTTTGGAGTAGGGAGTGAATCTGTTAGTTAGGGGAAGAGTTGGGAATTCCAGTATCCGTGACTGTAGCTTGGAAATGATTGGAAGAAGATAATGTGGAACAATGAGTAGGGAGCAGTGGGAGCCGTACAAAACATTCTTACTCAAGTACTTATCCTCGAAATGATGTTTGGCTGAAAGATACGTAAGATTCTCCTGATGCATGCATAACATTTTCTTGCCCTTTCTATGAACTCCTTCCGTGTTTGCCCAGTGTATGTTCCTGAATAGCCATGCACTCTTAATTTTAAGACTCCACTCAACCATTTTTACATCTTTGTCACTGGTATGAATTTTGTGATATTTCAAATTCAACTTGTTACAGAAAGCAGCTATATATTTCACTTGATCCTTTTCTTTTTTGGGAAAAGTAATGTTAATATGTCAGTTTCCTCCATTTCACTACTTAATCATATACAAGGTTTGCCCTAAAAGTAGTAAGACTGAGTCGATAAAAAAAAATATATTGCCAGATGATACATTCACTCAAAAGTCTTTTAAGAAGCACCCTAGTGCTACTGCACACTGCTGCTAGTGGGTTTTCCACACCTCATATGCCTGAAGAAGCTCTTGGCATAAAAAGAGACATTTCTGGCGTGATATGGTGGAATACCATACCAGTTTCAATGTACCTACATCATTGTCAGGTGTCAGACCTGATGATGTCATATTGAAACTGGGCGTATTAAAAAATTTTATTTTGCTCAAAATTGCCAATTTTAATTAATAAAGCTTTTGGCAGATACCTGTGTGAGCTTCCTTTGATCGTCTGAGAGCACTCATGGCACCAACTTCGTACACCCCTTTATCATGCCCATGTTTTCAGTCACATGCCGATGCACATCACTCTTAGGGATGTCAAGTTCATCAGAAACAATGTGAGCACTTAATCTGCAATCCTTATCCAACAAAGCCTTCTCTTTTGCGAGATTTTTGTCACTTTTTGAGGTCAAAGGACATCCTTAATATTCGGCATCTTCAACATCTTCTCTGACAACCCGAAATAACTTGTGCCTCTCAAAAACACCCGATCCACCAATGGCGTAATCACCACAAGCTACCTAGTGCATGTCATGAGTCTCTTTCCTGGTTTTGCCCAGTTTCACACAAAATTTTATGATGTAGCACTGTTGCAATAACTGGTTCATGATGGAGCATCATGAGGTCACTTTATAGAGGTTTCACAAACAAATGGTCTGTACTCTGCAATGGCTAAATTTGCAAATTCTTAAAAAGTACCTCATTTTTCTTATCTGATTAAAAGGAGATAACATTTAAATTAAAGTCATATCTTTAAAATATTTTTATGCATACATGTTCTCATCTCCATAATATTAACTTCAGGATAGTGTGTATGAAATGAAATTTTCATAAACTTAATTTAAAAAATTATAGCTGTTTGCCTGAAGATAAGACATTATGGCATGCTCTGCTGCATGAAGAGACCTTCCCTTTCCCACCCCTATGCTATTTTCTGCTGTTGTTATCTACTTAGTGCTATAAGAAGTAAGACTTTTTATCTCATTGCACATGTGATGATGTAACTGCCATCTATTTGTCCAGGCATACTCCTCCTGTGTGAGATGGTGAGGAACTGTGTTGTACATTAATTTGTCTCTCAAAGAATCTAAACGTATCGAATAAGAGCCATTGAAGAAACAGCATAGCATCACAATCAATGCCTGGTGCTAAGGAATGATTGAGTTAGTAGTCTTCTTTCCTAAGTTAGTTTGTACTTGTGCAGTACTAGCAGCTAATATAAGTAACTGAAGTAAATCGTTCATTTGCTCCTCAGTTTTGATCATCAGCCATGATGTAACTATTGCTACTGCAAAAGCTGTTCCAGACCAGCCCATCCAGTTAATAGATTCTGAGGCAGTCACCTTAAAAGGAAATAGTTGGTAATACTGTACCCTGTTCAAAGTATCCTGAATTTATGATGTAAATAATAAATGTATTGTCAGAATAACTCTTGTGAATATGTAGTTACTTATGAACCACCATCAAGAAGAAATCAAATTGATTTACCCCAACCGATCACAGGATATATGCACAAAGGTTCTTGCTCTTCAAAAAGGAAGCCAAACAGTGCATCTCATATGTTCATCTATTTGTAAGACATTCTAACAAGTGAAGGTAGAATATCAGCAAAAATTTTGCACTGGTGAACCCCTCCCCTGATAGTTGCATTACACATGCCATTTAAGGCTTACTATTTAATAAACTCAATTCACACTTGTCAAACCAACCCTTGGATTGATCTCTGGTATATGGATATTAAAACCACCAAAATAATCAACCCAAGTTGGGCGGATAGTTGAGGAAAGAGATCACCTGGTGCTAAGCTCTTCAGCAAATGAAATTCACTGACCAAGATTTTGGATCTGGTCTGTCACTTAATGTCTGGTTTCCAAAGAAAATCCTGGTAAACAAAAATCACACACCTTGGGTGAAGCTACAGAAGTCAATGGGCAAAATAGTTTTTCATTCGAGTAGCTAATCAATAACTGATTAAAATCTGTATCGATTCATATTGATAGATGAGTAAGCAGAAGAATTAGGATAAATATTTTTAAGTTCAAAATTAATCCGTGGCTAACAATGAGTTTTGATTGTATAGCTATGTAGAATACTGTTTAATATCTATAGGGTATCAATGTAAAATAAATAAAAATGAAACTTCATTGAGTATATCAATAGTCTCTCAGAATCCCGGTGGATGATAGGTGCTATCCACCGGAATTCGGAGAGACTATTCCTTAAGCATGGTGTGAAAAAAATTCACAGATAAACACATCACAAAATATTGTTTTTGGTTAATCTGGCTAAGAATCTTACTTATACTTCTTTCTTTTCAAATACTCGGTAAAAGGTCAGTTATATCTAGAGGAATTATCACTTATTATATAATAACATATTATCGTAATATAGTTTTAAAAAACGTTAGTTACCTATAAAAAATTGTAATGGAATGCAAAATATACATATTAAAATTTAAGTTTCAGTTAGCAAGTATTTTTGTTTATATATTTTTTGTTTGAAATCAGGGTTATGGATTTTACGCTCTACTTTTTACGTTTCACAACTCAAAATTATTCAAACCGGCGCTCCAATGACCGCGGCCGATAGTTAGGCGCGTAAATGATTCTAACGAGCTTTTTCCGTGTCTTCTCTTTCGAGGTAATAAATGGGATTGCCTTCTGATTATCAAAACCAGGTAAGGTAAAGAAGGGTAATTGCAAGAATTTAAGCTTAACAAGACTCATATGTTGGAAGTTTGGTTGTCTAAGATTTCTAGTCCCAAAAAACCGCTTCTCGCGTTGTAAGTTAATTATCAAAGTTAAAATGTAACAATGTTGATTTCTTTATGATGGCCCTCCCATGGAAGGGCAATCTTTCAAAGACCGCTGGTGATATGGGTCGGCAGATGTGGTTAATATAAACCATGGCGATTATTTTCAGGTTTATGTGGCTAAGATCAATCTGGACGAATATGAAAACTAGGCACTGATTTCCTGCCCCATTTCTGGCTATCTATCACATGAATGTTGACCTCACAAGAGATGTATTCGTTGCAAAAAAGTTCGAATACTGATTAATGACTATTTTTAATGTATTAGTATATTGATACTAGTTTTCAATAAAATCTATCCCTACTGCTCTCGATACCATGTTTGCCAATCTGAGAGGCTTGATTATTCCAAAAATATTGGTCGTCCTTTATGGCAATTATGGTTTCCAAACAGAAAAAATCTCAGTTATGCGTGGTCTCATTTTAGTCGCCTTTCATCTCGATTGGAATTCTGTGTATGGGAGTGACGTTAATTTAATGAATTTCTGTCTGTGCTTAGGTGTGATTACTAATTTCACTTTCTAGCTTCTGTTTCTTGCAGGCTTCCAATTATATATTCCTTAACCGGTCTCATGGGTTCCATAGTTGGAATGGGTGGCAAGGGAAGAGCGGAAACATGCCTAAAGAATTGGAATAGGCTTCTATGATGTGACCTTGACGTTTTTGTTGAGAAGGGAATGTAGCGAATGAATGGGTGGAGATATCTTCATGGGAAAAAACAAAAGGTGAGATTTGGTCAAATACACTCTTTGGTATGTACGTACGTACAGCAATGGCTCTACCAGTAGATACAGTGCATTAGTACTTGTGCAAGTTTTTATCTAATCTATAGGTTCAAGAGTTCTCTGTTTTAATAAATGTGTTTTTGAGAATTAGGAATTTATCTTTTTCATTTAGCTTTGTGTTGGTTAGCTACACTATCTATTTTTTATTGTCCTTGTCCCAGTAAAACGTTTCTTATTAAGTTCTATAATTACTGGACTACCCCTACCTTGAGTAATCTTCAATGGCGAGTACCAACTTAGTTTCAAAAGTTTAGGCTATTTACTTAAATTATTTAATTTCTTATTAATATCATCCTATAGAATGGAAAAAGAAGTTCAAAGGAGCTTAAAAGTAAATTCAAGAATTATAATAGAACACGAGAAGATGAAGCGTGGTTATTAATGGTTGATACATGTTTTTCAAATCATGGTTTTGCATATGCTGTTGATGAGTTTAAGTAGAGTAGTTTTGTAATGCATGAAAAAAAGAAAGTGCAGTAGCCCAATGTTCAGACTTTTTTTCAGAAACCTATGAGAATCCTCCCAGGAACTGAAAAATAATGAAAATTTTGCAAAAATAGAAACCCAATAGGAAAATCTACATTTTTTTAAGTGGATAGAGGAATGTAAAATGCCCAAGCTACCATCAGATTAAATAATATTTTGGTAAAGGTTAGGAAGTTTGAAAATTCTCTTAAAGGTAAGCATATATGGGCAGTTTATGACCTTGTGCGCAATTTTCCATCCTACTAGTTGTAATTTTGTAGAAAAGGCATCTTCTTTCATTACCATAGTAAATAGTGAATACTTTAATGGTCAGCAAATTAATTTGATTTTGAGGATAAAAGCACATGTGACTACACTTGAGATATATTTGAAATGTTAAGGTGACAAAAAATGCTTAGTTGTTATACAAATAACATGCATGTGAAAGAGCCATCTCAAGATACAGTGTAAGGAAGCATCAGCAAGAATGTATCTGAAGATGAATTCAATGGACAAGAATTTGAAGATCTGTTCCCTTAATTAATAAAAATATTTACAGATGTAAGAATGACATATAAATCTCATGATCCAATTGGTTGTTTGGAAAAATAGTTTTTCAATTATTTATTACTGTGATATCTTCTTTTTCCCTCTTAATAATTAAAATTAAGCATGTTATTCATGCAATTCATGTTAGGAATTAAATCTCATTTTACTCATATTATAAGTTCAGACTAGGATAGGTAATTTCTTTCTTCCATCTAGAAAAATGTTTGAACGTATTGACATTGTTTATATAAATTTGACATTCTAGTACACATATGGAAATATATACAGTAAAAAAATCCTTTGCTTGACAAAGGATTATGTACTTAGGAGTAAAGGAAATGAATGAAAATACATGCAGATTACTTAGTCTTTTATTTGCAACATTGTCACTAAAAGTATTTAAATTCAAAACAGTAGTATATACAGGAATTCCATTTATTTTTATCCCTGAAGAGAGTTGAAAGCAGCATCTGGGTTGAATGGGAAAACCTCAGCAACTGGATTGGCCTCTTTAGTAAATCTCTGGCAAGGGTAATAAGAAGCATATGTTTCTGCATAACTCCTTATGCAGATCTATAGTAATTTATGTTACTATTCAATACTATTAGACATGATCATGTCAGTTAATGTAGATTAGCGCATTAACTTGACTACAGAATATGAAGCATTTCCTTTCATTTTTTTATTTGATGATAGGGACTTGAGTATGATTTTAATGAGGGAAAATTTGAGTGTTGGACATTTATAACATTCCATGATTTAATTCATTTATCGAAGAAAATTGTTGAAATAAAATTTTGTAATGACTTGTGAATCTATTGTGAGTATGCATTGAAATTCATTTGCTCAATTTACTTCTAGTAATAAATGAGAAAATTAAGAAAATTTCCAACACTTACCTATCAACATGTCTTATGCATCTTCAAATATAAATATATAAATGATTAAATTTCTTTTTCTATAGCTACTAATCAATCCTATTTTCATAATATTTCAAGCTAAAACCTGCAAGATTTTCTTTGTCTTAAATACTATTATATACATTTGATATTTCTGAATTCAAGTTTTACCTATTGAAAGCATTGTAGGTTGAAATAAGTGGATGCTCATGAAAATAAGTTAGACGATCATTTATTGATGGTAAATTTAGATCACGAGGCGTTGGTCTCAAATTTTCAAAAATGTATGGGGAAAAAGAGGTCAACGGTTTGGTTTTCTGAATTGGTGCTTCATAAAGGTGTCCAGGGTAGGCCTTCGGGTTATCACAATGCCAGCGTCCTCCATCACACCAGGGCCATGTGCCCCATTCATGTCCTCAGCTGAAGTCTCCCCTAAGCCAGCGCTTAGCATCTCTTGTAGCATTACCATAGGTCCTGCCATATCGGAAGGTTTCACCTGGTACATGTCCACCATACTTCGGTATTAATCCTACATGTGTGGGGTAAATGATTGTCCCAGCGCTTAGTCTTGGATATGTATTGAGGCCTCCAAGTTCTGCTGGAGCCCATTCTTGTGATTGACGATGCCTGTAGTTGGATGTGAATTCTGCCAGCTGGGAGCGTACTTGAGAGTCATGGGTCTTCCCATAAGCTCCATGACTGAATGGAACATGGCCAGTGTATCCTGTGGGTTTCCAAGAAAAATTTTAAAGTAATTTTTATTGAAAATGATACACATTTTGTGTGTTCAACAATAAATTAATTATGGAGCAAAGTCATGCACATACCAAGCCGGTCTAAAGTATAACATTTGAGAAAGAGGTCAGCAAACCATCCATAAATTTGGTCTATATTAAAATTTGAATTATAATTTTGACCAAATTTTAGTAGAAAAAAGTTTAAGAAATAATATTTTTGTACATTCATTGGTTATCATTTATCTATCAAATAAGTCATTAGATTTGATTAATGACTAAGGAAGAACTCATTGAATAAACCTATTCACTTAAACTGGTCTTTTTTTGTAAAAAAACATTTTCTTCAGTAAAAGCAGAAAGAAATGCCACAGATCAAATGGCATTACTTAGTCTTGGAAATCACATGAGTACCTATCATAATAACCATACTTTTACTTTAATGATTATATTTTCCTTAAGATTGAAAAAATATGTCCAGCTGATTTCTATCTACTGTTACTTGATTGTCTTTATTGTAGTGATTTCAATTTAGTTTTCAAACTAGGTAATCTGGATAAATATGTCCTGACCAATCATGAGATAAATATGGCTTCAGGAGAAATTTTCAAATAATGCTCTAAAATTAATGACAATACCAAATACATAAATGAATGCTGCTGTATGATAAGAATTCCATTGAACAAGTTGTATACTCAAAGCATTCTTTTTTATCCAAAACAGTTAATTTTATGTTATGTGTTGCAGAATCTAATGGGTCAGTTAGTGCATGGGAAATCATCCAAGTGTAAATTTGGTCATGTTGTATTGGTTATTCTTTGATCCATATTAGTGAAAGATGTATACCATGAAATAAAAATTGGGTTGAATATTATATAATGATTTCCATGTTGAAGGTATGATTTTAAACAATGGTTTTTGAGCTCGAGGTTCCCCATCCATCAAGAGAATATGTTGTTGGGTCAAATGAAAAATTAGCTCACTTAGTTCTTGTGTTAATGTTTATATCGTCAAGCACTAACCAAAAAGGTTAAAAAAAGTTATTTCTGCAGTGTTTACATCTGCCCCTTATCCTCTTACTCCTTGTATTATAGGCATAGGAGGAGGGGGGTACAGGACAGCTGCCCCATGAACCTCATAAATCCAAGGTCACATGTGTCACCAACAGCTGCTGATTTTCAACATTATTTTGAGGGATGGGTTAGATGTCTTGACCTAGTCATAAAGGATGACTATGAGCAGTACCTCCAACAATTCTGTTTCACAAGGAACCTGGATGCTTCAGGTTAGAAAATTTTGAAATTGGATACTGTACTAGCAAAACTATACCAACCCATAAAGTCTAATGTATTTATCTCAATTCTTATACTTCACCAACATCTCTCTCCCATATTCATTTCCAAAGTTGTCAGCAACTGCCACAAACCCTCCTCTTCTCTTATTTTCCATTTGATCCTCTCTGACTCCAGAACTCCTCTCTCTCAATCTCTATCTCTCACAAAAGTCATTACCTACGTCTTTCCCATTAGCATTTACCCAACTCAAAATATACTCTGATATATGATTGTATGTGACACAAAATGACAATTAAACTTTCATCCTGAGCTATTTCCATCAGTGAGGGGTTTGGCATACAGCTCATATCAGCTACAAACAAACTTTAATCTTATACCATGCTTTTTAAATAGGTGTTATTTTCTGTGTGTCTATATTTATTGTCCAAAACTGATGAGTTATACGTCTTTTGACCATTTTGAATGATACGATTTTTTTACCAACCAAGTTACCATTTAAAAATCTTGTAAACATTAGGTATGCATTGGTTATTGTTGGTTCGGTAACATTAGCGAATGACATAATATTCACTATTATCATGTTAATATAGAGAGAAATATCAAATGGAAGCCAATATCAAAAGTTAAAACATAGGTTCCCTCTAATAGTGGTTTAGTTATGAGTATTGCAAGAAGGTTTTTAATTTGGTCTTTTGTTGCTCTCAGTCATTACTTTTCTGATTGTCTCAAATTATTCAGGTCTCTTGAGTTAATGTGTGGATAGTTATTAATCTTAAAAAAAGAATCAATAGGGGAAAAGAAATATACACAAAATAATTACAGTGCCATGCATAAGAAACATGGCTTCTTCTAGTAAATAGAGAGTGGAGTGGAGTGTAGAAGGATTCTGATGAAAAGATGATGCATCATATGCTTTTGTATCAGAGAACAGAGGGAATTGAAATGGACAAAATTAGGTGAAAAAATGCTCAATTTCTGGAGTGTTAGGAGCATGATATGGCAAAGTAATTATTAGAAACTCTGAGAAATGAACTACCAGGTTCATGTGATTTGCATACAATACTATTACTGAAATAATAATCATTTGATTTTGAAATTGGCATTGAGGGGATAATTTAAACTCTGCATTATATTGGTAGGGGAGGTAGTTAGTCAAGCTTAGTTAAGCTGAGTCAAAGTTTGATAATGTCTGGCTACATCTGAATGTTAAAGCTGCTGGAGTTTGAAAAAAAATCTATTGAATTAGGCTGTGGTGGCTCACTTCCAACATTTTCAACCAATATGAAGAAGCATTTTGCCCATTAAATACATCTTCCAAAAGAAAATGCAAATTAGAAACAAACTACTTTTGGCTAATTTTCTTCATTGGCTGAGGTCCTGACACTCTTAGCTGCATAGCCAGGTGGTGGTTTGCAGCGATTTGGATACCAAACACGATCCTAGAAATTTGGGTGAATGCACAGTCATGACATGTTTAATCAAATATAAATAAATGTAGATTTACATTATAAATTTATCAGTCTGCAATTGATTTGCACACTTGTATCCAGGCTGGCAACATGGTGAATATGAAGTGATGCTTTGGCTTCTACATTGGTGCTATTTGATGAATTGAATGCAGCACACCATCATTTGGACAGTGCATTGAACTGTCATTCATGTGTGGCTTGCTCAGACTAGTGACCCTCAGTGCTAATCTTCGGATTTTTCCTCTATCTTTTATTTTCTGTCTTATACCTTTTTGGACATTAATATTCGTTTATTCAAAATGGTGGAAATAACTGATTGCAACGCCCTGTTATGCACTCACTCAATTTTCATCACGATTATTATCTCATTTTTTCATTAGATTGCTTTCTCATAATTTTTTCTATCTCATTTAAAAAAACTTCATTCACCAGTATTCTTTCACTTTGTCATGTAGTTAGTTTCTGGGAGCAGTGGTAAATTCCTTATGTTCACTAATCTAAACTTAATTTTCTATCGTTTTATCTAAATCGATTGGTAATATGAATAAATTTTGCCACGTCAATATCCTACAAAAAATATTATAAAGCGGCAATATACTTGATTGTTTTCCACAAAACGTGAATTTGTTAATAACTCACCCATTGCTTGCATTCGGATGAAGTTAAGCCGCATTTCATCGTGCAACGGATCGCACCGCATGCTTGCTGTATTATGTTCACCGCAGTAAATTCGCGAGAGTACCTACGTCACAGATTCGGAGCCATCTGTGGAGTTTGGAACCGCAGAACTATCGATATCAACAAATTACACGGAGTTTCCATGGATACAAAGGGTTCCTTCCACTGCGGTGAATCTTTATTGTATTTTTGTTTCTTTTTTAAGCTAAAGGGTCGATGTTCATCGACTCAAAACTAAATTGAAATAATGAAACATTCTCTTTATCGTCAAACCAGTGGATAGTGCCAGGTTGATTCAAACCGCGAGCTAATAATTATTTCTTCAAAGAATCTCTTTATTATTTAACGACTATGAAGCACATGAGTCTTATATGATAGTTATTGCTCTCAGTTGCCAATTCAAAAGATGGGAATGTCACAAAGGAAGGAGACGATTTCAAATGAGGGGCGGGACAGTGGCGAATTATTATGGCTCGCAAGTATTAACCGGCGGTATCATTTCTATTTGAACCAAGACTTAAATTGCAATGGGCTCATAAGCTTCTTTTGAATTCTGATTTCTATAACAATCATTTCGTACATGTTCTCGGATTAGTGCCATTGTTCCTTATTCTTCGGCCATTTGAGTACAATATTGTGGGCAATATTAAAGTTATACTTGCTGTGATGTCGAAAATGAAACAAAGAATCATTACGGTAATGGAGAGGAAGGGATAGGAGAAGAATAAAAAAGTAAAATTATTTCTGTTCGTTATATGCAATTTGTACTCAGAGATGAAGAGGGACCTGATATAGAGTAGGATGATGGATTTTGTGTTTAGTTAGGAGTAATAAAATATTTGTTGGTAGTTGTGTTCATCCAAAAACCTACCTTAACCGGTAGATTACTTAAAAAAAAAATGCAATTTATTTAAGTTTAACTGCCTTATGATCGTCCCTACTTTTTAGACGTATTAAACCGGAATCAGCATTCTAATAATTATTTCGTGGGAAAAAGGTAAGGACTTCAGTCAATATTTAGATTGAAAAGTAATGATAATACACGGGCAAAGTGATCTCAATACTCCTTTCCTTGAACTTGAAAGCGATATACATATAGCCACGGGGCTGAGATTCTTCTGAAGAGAGGGGTAGTTAAAACTTCACAAAGGAAATTGGATGTCAAAGTGTAGACCATATCTCCTATCATTGACCCTCCTCAGGTTTTTAAAATATGAAACAGGTTTCTCACTCCTAGTTTCAAAGCATTGATTTACCGCAAAGTAGTAATCGCATTCCAAAGTCATGGTTTTTCATTGTAATTGGTTTGGAGACTAAACCCGTTCCACTCTGCATCCTTGACATTCATGATGCAGGAATATATTTTCAAGATGAAAGGGGGCATGCATTAGAGAATTTAAGGACAGCGCAACTAGCGTAGTAGGAGTGACCGCAAAATTATCAAGGGTCGTGTTTCAATTTTGGGTTGACCCAGGTAGAGCGTTAGCCACCCGACATCAGCTCTCGTCGCGTGTATTGTTTCAGTGAATTGTGACGTCTCGACCCAAAAATCCCTTACCGTATTTGAAAGTCTTCTCAGGATGTCCAATTTCCATGAAGTAGGGAGAGGTCGAGTGGCTAGGGGGCAGGAAGGATGGCTCCGGGCAGGGGACGTCTTCCAGAAAGTCGGCGGCAATATCCGGCCGGATGTCGGCTAGAACGAATCTCCCCCCGGCGCACAAATTCTTCGGCGGGGGGCGAGGGTGCAGAGGTTGGCGGGATCGCTCCAGGACCTCGCGCTCACCGTACCGCTCGCACAGTGGTGGACAAATTGGGCAATGTGCGTGCACGTCCACGTCCCTTTCCGTGCATGGACCGTGGTCACAACCGTGCCTTCCCTTGCATGGCGTGTGGTCGAAACATTGCCTCTCGTTCCGTGGTCTGTACCACTCATCTCGAGGCTGAACCACCATCTCGCCTTCACTGATTGAAGGGGGGTACGTCGTGCACTGCAATGGCCGTGGCGCGCACGGGTTCCTCCGAATTTCTGAGTTAACCTGACGAGAAACGATGAGCTCCTCGGGGCAAATCCCTCGGGTCGGGTGACCTTCGTTGCATTTCGTGCTACGATTGAGGTGGCTGAACTCAGACTTCACCTCCATCAGAGGGTGTCGATATTGGGTGCCGGATTTCTGTACGGAAACGATTATGCAATTAAAGAACGAAGCAAGCGAATTTTTTCGTCATTCTTTTTTCGGCTCAGAGTGATTATACAGGCGAAAGCTCTAATCGTCACTAGGACACAGTATATTAATATGCCTATAATTATGAGATTAATCGAGTGGCATAGGTGGAATAGTCTGTAGAGCGGTATTGATCGGAGTATCCTGAGTTCAGGTCCTGGATCTATTGGACAATATCATCCAAATTCCAAACTGCGGTGTTCTTATATTGTATATTAAGCTTTTCCGTGGACCCGTATGGTAGCAGAGGGAAAGGAACTATCTTACCTATCCTAATTTGTGAATTTCACACCGTTGAGGTGCATTTCGGATCATCTACATTAATACCTTTCAAAACTAACTTTCTCGTTATGCGCCGTTGTTATTAAGATAACTAAATATGCGGATATAAAAATTTTGATGAAATTGCTTCTTGGAATTTTAATTACCTCTTTCAAACCGTTTAAGTATTAATAGAGTCGCTGCCGGATGTAAACCTTGTTTTTCCCAGTCATAGATAATAGTGTGATTATTGCGAATAAAAGTGAAAATTCCAGCAAGAGTTACGGTGATAAGGAGATGTGACGAAAACGCGGCTCGTGGGATACAATTACTGCAGCAACAATTTCAAAGTGTAAAAATCATTCGCCTTGACCGACATTCGAACCCGGTTCCACTCAATTTGCGGTCGAGTACTTCAGCCAGTTAAGTTATCGAGGCGTCCTTCTAAACTCTGAAATTTCGGGGACTTTAAAGGAGCAAGATGTTGTGACGAAATACCATACATTCAATGTCACAGGCATTCGTAGTCGTGCGCGACGCGCCAGGGTCCACGAGGTTAAAGCCAACTTTTAAACACTTAGGATGTTTATACCTTGACAAATTCCAAAGCACTGGCTTAATTGGCTAAAACATTCGACTGGACATTGAGGGATCCGGATTCGAATCCCGGTCAAGGCGAATGATTTTTACACTCTTCAAGAGCCCTTCAATCTTTGTCTCTTTCAACCTTTTCGGCTTCTTTATGCAGACATTCTTGGCCCTAAGATCGTTGTTATATTTTGGGATATACTTAATAAGAAACAATTATTTTGAATCCACCGCACCATTTTGCGCACTTATTGGTACCTGTTGGTGTATCCCTGGGTGTGCATGTAATCTCGATTGGGAAAATATACTCTCTAGGGCCAGGACCTACTGTCAACGAAAAGGAATTACTTTATAACTTCAGAGCCCTAAGTTTATGAAACTGTGGAAGACGAATATATATGTTCAACCAACTCATGTTCGAGCTACATAAAGTCCTCCTCTCTTACATTTATGGTAATGAGAAAGATCAACTCTATATAATGAATATTATTTTTAGGTCACACCCTTGTAAATTTTATTCTATAATTGAAATTTAAATCATAGTTGGGGTTTACAGAAGTCTTGCATTTGACCGAGGGTTAAGTCTTTTGAGAAGTGTCGTTTTCTCAGTCAACTAGTCAAAACGTATTGCTGCATATTATTATTTCAAACTATTTTGCTGATGAGTCATGCGATCTCGTGCTACTTGAGTGGAAATTGTAACTTTTACTTTAAATTGACTCAATATTCTCTTTCGCTTGTCTAAATTCGATCCTCAATGATAGCTTACATTTCTAGTCATACAAGATTTAACCAAACTGTAAAATTTGTCGCTCAAAAATATGAGTGGATAAAAGTCCAGTAACACGCATAATTATTAGTGATTTATCCGGGAAATTTGAGTGTCTCCGTCAATTAATTATTCCTACTCGGAAATAATCCTTTTATATGACAAATTCTCAAATATAAAAATACAGTCATCTCATCTTGATCGGAGAGGTTAGAGCTCACCTAGTACTAAGCCCAACGGTGTGTGAAATTCACTAATTAGGGTAAGGGGTGCAGTTCCTTCCCCTGAAGTGCCTGTGACCCTCCGGTCAGAAGCCCAGCGCCTACCCACCCACCCAGTCTACCCACCGGACTACCACATCTCCATGACTAAACGAAAATCATGTCGCATATGTTGATTTAATTAGTTTGACAGGTACTTGAAGGAGGAGTTTTAACCAAAATTTCGACAAAATATGTATTACTTGAGCAATACTTCAAAATGAGGTATAGACGCGCAATTAGTCCGGAGAAATTTGCTATTTCGATTTTTCTGCGACAAATTTTAGATCAGGTAAAAATGTTCCCTCTCAGTTTGCAATTACCATTCTTTCCCGCACACAGTGCTTCGACCACTCTCCGCCAGGTGCCTCTCGTCGTAACTGCTCGCGGCGGCACTTCGCTGCCCGCTGACATTCCTCAAATCCCGATACGGCTTCGGTGGCGGCCGCATTGAAGCGCTGTCCGAAGAACCCGCTGATCCGCGGCACGAAACCTTTATACAAAGTTTGAAGAATGACTTCAGTGATTTATGGGTGTAGAGTGGGCCCGATCTTGGGAAATCAAATGTGAACTCCAATCTCGTTCGCCAAACAAGAGCGTCACTTATTGCACATGATTTTAAAATTAATAATCTTTTCTTCTGTTGAGGGGGTGCGGTAGATTCGCCGGTTTTAATAGTAATAAAAAGTACGAAATGATTAATTTTCAGATTTTCATGCAAAATAAGATATTCCGCTGCACCACTGCAGTACAGGGTGATCGAAAAAAACAATTAGCTATGAAAACATTGACATTGTTATTCATTAATATGTTGTGATGAGAGGCTATATTTGTAATTTCTATCCATATTTTAAAAGTTTATTGCACTGATAAATTCAAATGAGGAAGTTACATTAATATGGATAATATTTTTTATAAACTTTGGAGATGGGCATCAAAATTACCATTTTGCATGGGATATGAAAATGACAAATTAGAAAATTGATTTAATTATGATTAACGTGTCAGTTTATATACCTCGTAGATGATAAAATCCCTTCTTAATCATGTATAGGCGTTGACAGTGTAAGATTTGTTATAATTTTCCCTTTTGGTTACGGAATTTTACGGTAAAAGCAATGCAACGTTCCATTTCAATGGGGTCATGTTTCTCTGTCGTTACTGATTACGAGCTGGTTTCATTGCTACAGTATGTACTTCAGTTTTTTTTCAGACCATCGCAAAAATTGTATCGAAATACCTGAATAAAAACTCTTGAAAGTGACATTCTTTAAACATATTACATGGGTAACTATAAATTAGGTGAAAAATGAAGATGGTGTAGCAAATTCATACATTTCCACCCATTTTGCTGCGTTTTCACACTCAACGGTCCATGCTGAACGCTGGATAATTTAAAGCTGTTCAAGGATTGCCAGTGGGCGATATAGTAGTTTCTACAACTTATGATTATTTTATGGCGCTCCTTAGTCAACTAATAAATGTAATAAACATTTTTTCCCAAACGTACTCTCGGAATTATATGTTTGTAACCCAACCACAACCTTAGGCGTGAGTAAATTCATCAGATTTCCATAAAATGTATCTAAATCTCTCAAACTTGTTTCCGCACGCATTAGAGCAGAAATAATTCAGTAAACTTAGAAATCTGTAAAACTTCTTACCCGATTTCCCTTCGCAAACAAGTTCCACCATTGGCAGAGCTTTATTTTTCGAAGTATAGTTCTGCTACCTACTTCAGCGACGTGAAATATTTATTATTTTTAAATAAGAGCATGAGTATTTTTTAAATTTGCATTTAAAAGTTATGCATATGGTGGCTTGCTTTCCTCGTTAATGTACTAAATGGCATTCACATGGTTCAGTGTTTATCATATGTTGCGAATGGTATCCTAAAACTCGTCTCACGACCATGACGGCACGTAGGTTGGCAGACGACGCGTTCGAGCCACAGATTCTTAAACTCGCGTTGTCTCACTAGTTTCTAGTTAGGAAAAAAGATGACTACGCTGGCTAATATCGTAGGAACATTTGAAACTGACGAGGGCCGCATCGCAGTCGCCTTACTTAAACCTTATTTTGTCTCTTTCAGTGGAGTGAGCCAAGTAATGAAGCGAGTAATTTTCTTCCGTGGCGATTCAACAATGGGAAAACTGCTTCGGGCTCTAAGAAATCATTTCCCGTCCATGAGATGTCTTACCGAAAACTAATTAGGTTCTCTGGAGGAATGTTTATTATCTCTTCCCCGGTTCCCCGTGTTGAAGGGGGAGATAGTCACGCGCCTTCCCTTAGCTTCGCATAAAAACGTGCGTAATTATTTCGATTTGGCGGACTTAGCTCCCATATGGTCGCGATGGGGGTTCTTTGTCTTCTCATTTCCCTACGGGATATATAGCTGAGGAATTATTAATGAAATTTCCGTGGTGATCGCCAATTTACCTCCGTGAAACTTATTATGGCTATCTGAATTTTAAAATTAAATACCTTTCTAACATAGACGGTGACTGAAAGGAAAGGAAGATTTTTCCTTGCCATTATGCCTGACCTCAGCATTATCCCTAATAATATCACAATGGAACAAGAATTGATATCACTAGTATACGATTTAAATGATTTAAATTTTTATATATCTATCTTTTATGGAAAAAAATGTTTTAAGCTGAAAGATTAAGCTTTTTAAAAATGAAAGCTTTCCATCTTTCGGGTGAATTATATTTTATTCAAATCTTACTTTGACTAAGTATAAGCAAAGTGTATTCCGAAGTCACCTCGTGCACTAGCAATATCTGAAACGACTGAATTCAATTTGGGTATGTTGGTTATGTTTTTGGAGACTTAAAACTAATGAATATGTTTATTTAGGGAGATATTAGTTGGAGACTGTTTCATTGAAAATATGTAGAATACTTTTAGTTGAAAATACAAATCGTTCAGAATGAATGTAGGCTAAATTTATCAAAATATTTCGTGGCATTAAAAAATTATATGTTTGATAATTTGCCTTTTCATGGAATGGATTTTTATTACGTGGCTCTGCACGAAAGAGAAACACGTTTGCACATGCAGGTGTAAACCGGTATACAATGGTGTAGTACTTCATTCTATTTCCTTTCTTATATGAGCTATTAAACTAATATAATCAACACCATCAAGATTCATTTTAAAGCAGACTGCCTATTTTTTTCTTTCACATGTACTTATTCAGAGGCCAGAAGTGGAACTGTGTTGAGAGATGATAATTGGGAGTAAAAAATTAGGCCAAAAGCTTGAGTTTTAAATATGCTCACCTACTATTATTAATCATACAAAATGTTATAATACTCGGAGTAATATAATTTTATATTGCAGAGTAAATGTGCAAATGAAGGTTGTGATTTGGTTCAGCGCTCTAGAACCCTACCGAAATAGCACAGATTCACTCAAATGATTCGCAACAACGGTTTATTAACATTACAAAGAACTCTGCGAGACCGGCGTCAGTTTTTTTTTATCTTTCCATTTCTTTTTTCTTGAGAGGTACACTGACTTTATGAAAGCCATTAAAGGGAAAGCAATAGCTGCATGGTCCATAAATTACCCTTCCCCAGAGCGGTGTCAGGTAAATGCTCCCCTTTCTAAAGATTTTTCTTTCATTTTTATTTTTTTACGCAAAAAAGAGGCATTGCCGAGCTCCCCGAGCGTCCTTGACGATTGAGCTTTTCCTTTCGCGTGGGCGCATCGGAGGCCCTGTTTACCTTGATATCCTGGCACGAACGGAACCTTGTAAATGGCGGTCAGATCCTTGCTCCTCTCCTGGAGAGTGGTCACGTCTCTGGCGGGAGACCGCTCACCCTTTGTGCCACCGACCCGAAGTTGTGCGGCGAGAGAAGGACCGCCGAGGTGAAGGAAGTTGTTGGAAGAATTGTACAGGCCAAGTCAGTATATTCAGTCCAGAGGAGGGATAAATCAAACAGTTTGGTTTTCTCTGTACCAAAACTTAGCAGATGGGAATAAAAAATAATATTTCAGGTAGGTAGAGAGAAAATGCATCTGAAAGCATTTTGCCTCTATCTCTCCGAACAATATGTCAGTTAGTTAGCTCTAAGTCTCATTGTTGGTTGTTAGACCATGCCCTTTTTATGTGGTGAAAAGAGATTCTTTTTCGTCCATTACACCGTGAGCCCTGATCATTCAGCGATCGCTCTAGTAGCATACAAGAGTATATCTTTCGCACATAGATGTATCGAGTTGTTGATTCTCGCCTTTAAACTGATCGCTGATTTATTTTTTATTTATTTAATGACTTCGTTGAGGCGAGATTGAGACTAAAGAGTCCCATCTTCCACCTAATCTCTAAACATTACATTACATCAAGGACAGTTACAAACACCCATGCCCTAGGTAGGGAAATATACCTAAGTGGGAATCGAACGTGCGACCTCTGGGTTGGCAGGCTGGGACTTCACCCCACAGCCAGCGAGGCCGGTTACGGTGGGGTGATGCTGGAGATGACACCCGACACTCAACACCTCTAGGTCCTTAATTTCCTGACGTTATAATCCTAAGCTTTAGTTTTGCGGACTCTTAGTGTGGTAATTTAAAACTTATTGTGAGAGTTACAACACTGAATTACCCTATAAAGTATTCGCCATTCTTAATCTTCAGGCAAAAATGTCGCGAGGCAAAATCGGTTATGATGAACTTTTACCATTCGTAATTTAACCAACAAATTCTATCAAGATAAAAACAAAGGATTTATTGATTACTTAAACTTGGGAACCAGGGATTTCATCGCAAAATATTTGGAATGCCATTTATTCTCTGCAGTCATCTTTATTACTATTGTTATTAACATTATTTCAAGGGAGGCTTGTTGTAGAGTAGGATGTTAGGTTGTGTTTTGTTAGGAAGGACAAGATATTTATTTTGTGGTTGTGTCCATCCAAAATCTACCTTAACCGGTAGATTACCAATAATAATAAAGAAAGAATCAATCTTATGAGTTAGCT
Organism: Hetaerina americana; assembly: GCF_022747635.1. Taxonomy (NCBI): domain Eukaryota; kingdom Metazoa; phylum Arthropoda; class Insecta; order Odonata; family Calopterygidae; genus Hetaerina; species Hetaerina americana. The sequence continues at coordinate 75,867,735 of NW_027286069.1, read as the reverse complement.
CTCAAATTACCGTATTTTTGTCGGAAATTATTGCACTCCGTATCACCGTGTACCTGAATATATTTGGAGATCGCGAAATAAACTATTAAAATGGAACGGAGAGAGGTGTTCAATAAAAGGGGGAGAGAATTTGCACTTTTGGTCGGTGTGGTCTGGAAGAACTGAAACATCATTTTTATGTAGATACACTTGCTTACGCAGAAACTAAATGTTTTTGATTCAGTCAAAAAAGAAAGGTCGTCCATGCAATGGCTTACAATATGAAAATAACTCGAAGAATAAATGCTCTGACTGCTTTGAATGAGAAATTTGCGTGCCCTCATATATTTCGTTCACCTAACTCGATCAGTCCACTACATTATCTCCTAACAATCTGCCTTATTAACTGCCATTTCAAAAATCAATGCTTGTTTCAGTTGTTCAGGGCACAAATCTTTTGAGAAAATGTGTACAAATGCGATTCGGACATTTTTCTTATCTTGCGATCAATAGTTAGTCCCGAAGATGGGTTTGCGAATCAACTTCTATGTATCCTAAACATCATGCACCTAAATATAAATTAGGCAGAAGCAACATTCATGGCTGATACATGTACTCCAATGATGTATGAATTTCAAAATTTTTTCCCCAATTTCCTACAACCTGTTACAACCCGCAAATGCAAACTTTCTCTATCCCTACACCGGGAAGAGAAGTGCACTATCACTAATAATATGGCTTCAGCGATTGCTACCCGTTGATGTATATAAACCTTTAATTAGTGTGATCAGCTTAGGAATGAAGCTCACTTACTTGAATATGATAAAAACTATTCCGAATAGGAGATAAGACCAAGCTGTCAGATGGCGTAGGATAATTTACCAGTCTATGTTCGATCCACATCTACATTCTCTATTGTCATGCGAAAATATAGGAATCCATTGTACTTTTAAGCATTAAAACTATCCCAAAAAGTTAATCTTAACGGTGGAGGATATAAATTATAGGGTCAAGGAAATATTAAAGTATCCTTCGGAAATCGCTCACTCATTAATGAATTCTTTAGCTTATAAGTTTAAATGCGATGATAGAGCTAATCAAGGTCATAAATGTCATTTATCTCGACTTTCCAAATTACTCGAATATCCTCGTGGTGCTAGTCTTCTCTTTTTTATATTTTGGCTTTACCCAAGCTGCGTGATTTTTCAGGTACCAGGTCTCCCTGGGAAATTACAGTCGGCACGAGGAAAGGAACTGCCAACGACAACCAGGAATGACCCCCTAATCTTAATGTGTGAATTTCATACGCCGTTGGGCTTAGTATTGGGTGGTCACTACTCTCAACTATTAGACCAACCATCGGGTCGATAACTGTGTTTGGTTGATTGGTTGGCTGAGGGTTGTGTGTCGGAAATAGTGCCTAATTTTTGTTAAAATTCAAATTGTATGACTGCTGTTCAACCCTGTTTAGACTGTGAAAACTAAGCGTAAACTACGTCCGGGCACCCAGGTAACACTTTTAAAGCAAGCCGTACCTCGATGGATCTTCGATGGGTAAAACTACCTGTTTTTCTTTGTTCATATTTCACATAAAACTGCTGGCCACCATGGAGGCGTTTCGGACATCAGCCATCAAAGAAATTCACGATTAAATCATGAAATGCAGAATACAATCTAGTAATATTATATTTTCAAGAACTTTGAATGGAAGTGCGTATAGTTATCTACCGTTGGGATGGCGAACATTGAGGGGTATTACAGTTGCCGTCTACCTTTTAGAAAGGAAATATATTATCCTCAACTTCTCTTGATTGTCACTATCTGAAGTAGAAGTCTTTACCTCTTATAAGCATTCAGTTTTAGGATTTGTATTCTTTTATCCAAGAGAAGTGTTGGATGCAATCTAAACGTTTAGAGTTACTGAAATCTAAGGTTATTACAGTAATCATGTGATGGTTTCTTATACTTTATTAAAATTTTGAATTTTATTAAAGTAGGATCGTGGAGGTGGAGTTAACTTTGTATTTTGTTGAATTCAGAATTTAAATAATTTTTTACTGTCTTAAATCCCTTTATAAGTGAGTGGCACAGGTATTTGCCGGGCTTGTGGTACCTTAACCTTTCGGTGATAGCTTCGACTTTATGAAAAATGAATTGCCCGGGACCAAAAAAAAATATTCTGTTGTCATGGCATTTCTCCCAATCCTGGGGATGTTTAATTTTATGATTAATAGTTATGTAAGATTATGGTAATATTAAAATTGCAACTAATCGGTTCACTAATTGTAGGGTAATTTTTAGCAGAAGTGGAGAGACGGAGCTAATCGAATTTAACGAATCAATGCTGAGAAATTGGATGTACTAGAATCGACGTGGAAATAAGTCATCAATAAACCTTAGAAATTATTCATCCTAGAAATTTTGAACTATTGAAAATTAATTACCTGCTAAGTTACCCTGATACTGTTCCATGAAGAATGTTTTAAGAGGGAAGTTTGAACAAGGTCAGATTCATGGGTGCGATGTGAACTGACCCGTTTTCCTGATACATTTTTCCTGGTGTTCATTAAATTCCACGAAATACCATCTTACTCTCCCATGGACTATGCTGTTTGTTTCTAATTTTTTTATTTGGAACTTTTCAAATAAAACTTATATACCTGAGTTCAATCATCTGTTTTTAGGTTTTTTTCGTAGCAAATTACTCTGCTAATTATTCCGGACTTAATATCAAATTGGATTACGTGAAGTAATACTTACGACTGTTTGGTGCATGTCGGAGATGACTAAACGACCTGAATATTTACAGGACACCGGTTCCATTAGTGCTCTGTGCGTGGCATGACCGTAAGTTTCTCCAATTCGGAAGCGGTACTTCGAACAGTGACCGGTGTACCTGAGAAGGAAAAGGATTCTAAATCAAAATCGCGCGCTTACCCATCGGAAAGTAATAAATGATTTGTTTTTGATATATAAATAAACCGGAGCTCATGAAAAATCAACCTCTGGCAACCCTATGAAAATACTGTTAATATGAGAGAATATGCAATATATTTTGAAATTTTTATACTTGAAAAATAGATATTTCAATAGCATATGGGTTATCAAACGTGTGTTTCTTGGTTTCTTTTCAAAATCTACACGCATGAAACGATGAGTGAAGACTGCTGTCTGGGTAAACAGCAAGGTGCGCATATAAAGAATTCTAGAGAAAAAAATATTCTGGAAATGCATTTGTTATAGTTTGAAAATTGAGTAAAAAATTGAGTGCCAAATGAAAAAGGAATATATTTTCGAGGGAAATAAAATCAAAAATTTCTTAATTCTTCATAATCGATTGTTGTTGCTTAAAAGATCTTGTCCTCTTCTTTTCTAATACCTCAAATACTATTTCCTGTTCTTATCCATTACTTTTTTCGCCCCGTCATATACACCATTACTTTAGTCGGTTGTTTTCCGAGAACGCTTGAGAGGTACATCTGAGTGTGAGCTGCGGAAATTGTTACATTTAAATAGAACCACATGAGGCTAATTTTGATAATACTCTTCCTTGGATGTATTAATAGGTCACGAGAAATAAACGGAAGAAAGTAAACAAAATTTAATTTTAAGTGGCACGCCTCCATGTCTTTCATATATCGCGCGTTTCTTTAGATGGAGGAGAAGGTAGTTATATGAAATACTTTTAATCTTGCTGTAAATCAAGGATTAAGGTTGGTGATAATTTACCTTATGGCGCTGCCATTTGGTTTCTCGCTTGCACTCTATCAAATAAAAATGTTCAACAAAGAAATATTACCAAAAAATATTCGATAATTAGGCCTGGGAAAATCTGAAAGTGAATAGGAATGACATAATATTCTCTAAACAATACATAATCCTGGTCAATAACAAGTTCATGAAGTACATTTTTTATCATTAAAGTTATAAAATGAACAAAAAATCAATTGACAATATTGAGTGAAATCGCCAAATTTAGTAAAAGGACTATTGTAAAAGTACCTTTTAAGAATAAATCATGATGCATGTACTTGTGCAGGCAAAAATTAAAATTGTGTGGAATATTTATAGCGTAATCTTATGTTGCGTTACACGCAATCAAGATATAAACATTAGATGTTTAGAAATAAAGCCTCACACCTCTATCTATTATCCGTAACCGGTTACGTGTGCTTCATTACGATATGAAAGACGTTCGTCGTGGTTGTAGTTTCTGTGACGTGTATCACCCATGTGGATATACGTAGGTTGACTTTAACCCCCCCAATTTTGCCTTTCCAATGATTCAGTTCCCATGTACGCTCAGATCAGTCTCCCATTTAACATCACCCTTCATTTGGTTCGCGTGTGTCCCGTGGTGGTCCTCGTAGGGCATTGCCTTCTTCCTTCGATCATGTCTCTAGCAAATCCTTTAGTTTTACGGTGTACCTAATTCATCCGTTTTTACTTGCCGTGCTCCTTATTGCCTTTTTATCCTCTACTCTTCTGTATATCTATTCATTTTTATTTCTCCATTTGATCTTCAGCGTCCGCCACCAGGATCAGCTGTAGAAAGCTTCGATTTGTCTCTAGTTTTCTTTCGCACGTAGTTTACTTGTTTCTAAGATTCGCCATCCTTGAGTATAGTAGATGTTACTTCACGTTGAAAGCCTTAACTTGAACTCTCCGCTTCGCTTGATATCCACCAAGCTCCTTCCATCTCATGTTATGCACCTCCCGAGATGGGCGAATGATTCCATTCGTTCACATTTCTCTCCTATCAACTCAATATCTGACTGCATCTTCTCTCTACACCTTTGCTTGGTTCTTAGATTTAAGTACTATGTTTACTTTCATGAAATACTTTCCCTGAAGTACAAGTATTTGGTCGCTTTTGTTTAATGACGCCTGCAGGTATTCTTGAATCTCTGTCAATGCTGCTAATTTCTGGAAAACGGAGTATTTTAATTTCTTCCTTATGCACCTTAATTACCTTCGTTCCATAAAAGAAAAATAGTGGGAAAACAGAACTTCTTGTATTGTTTTTTTTTCATTCGCATTTCGGCGAATTGTTTATTGTATTGGAGTTAGATTACACTATATTTCTACCGTTTAATCCATGTCAGAAAGGTTTTCAGCAATTTAAGTATCTCACTCCTCTCGAAATTGTCATAGGTCTTCTCCCAGAGCACGAATTCCACAAAAGTATGGCTTACTGATGTGGGTAATTTGTCTATTTAGTAAGAGTATGACCTTTCTCGTTCCTTTTATTTTCCTGAATCCTAATTGGTGTTCCGAAATCCTGTCCTCAGTCCCTCCCTCCATTCTTGGACTCAAGTTGAACTAGGCTCAATGTCCATTGAATCACTCGGACCTCATTTTCTTCGGTAATGCGATCATTACAGTTTTATCTAAGTCCTCCCGTGATCGCCATGTTTTTTTTATTATTGGAAATAATCTTTCCATGGCCGTACCTCCGAGTTTCTTGATAAGTTCTCCGCTGATTATATCCACTTCGGACGGTTTGTCTTTCGTTATGTTTTCCTCTGTCGAACCCACTTCTCATAATACCTGGGTCACGGTCGGTCGTCCTCCGTTCTCGCTCTCGTCCTTCATTAGACCACCTTCCATAAGTTCCGGTCCTTGGTGCAGTTCTTTCATGTACTCATTCCATCTGGTTTTTAGGTCCCCATCTTCTATTTGTATACAGGGTCGCACCCAAAAGTGGTAGGACTGATTTTCTCTGGCGCGAACGGAGCGGTGGAGGGGAGTCTGCCTGGCAGGGTAAGGTGGAGGGGGCTCTTAGCAAAAGACCGACACCAACCTCAGTCGCCTGCAGGCTGTCGTTGGGTGAGGACACCGTTTTTAGTGGAGCAAGTTTTTTGTCCGCGTCGAAAAACAAAATGAATCTGAATTTAGAGCAACGTTATTCCGTGAAGTTTTGTGCGAAACTCGGGAAGACGGCAACTGAGACCCTCGATATGATCAAGCAGGCTTATGGGGACACTGCCTTAAGCCGTTCCACAGTATTTGAGTGGCACAAGTTGTTTAATGAGGGTAGGGAGCTCGTTGAAGACGACCATCGACCTGTAGATCTTTGCAGTGTGTGTGTATGTATGTGTGTGTATATATATATATATATATATATATATATATATATATATATATATATATATATATATATATATATATATATCGAATCGTATCGTATCGATTATTCGGAAACACTCACACGAGCAGTATAACAATGGGACGGGACATTGGACGGACGGGAATTCAAAGTCTTACTTGAAGGCCTCGGAGAAGGCCGAAAGCTCAAACATTTTACCGTGTGAGTGTCCTTTTAAATGTTACTATTTTATTTGTGTTCTAATGTGCCGTCCCATTATATATATATATATATATGTATATATATATATATATATATATATATATATATATATATATATATATAGACACAGTATTGCCATATGATATTCCCTTTCTATTGCCTGTTCATTCATTCTAAATGTGTAGATTAATCAACATGAAATACCCTGACGCGGCTACGAGTCTCATTTTTTTCTCCGGTCTTGATGAATCTAGCGATATCTTCCTCACTCCCCCATTTTTATCATGTTTTTCCTTGCAAAACTTGGTCCTAACTTGACCTTAGGCATCAAAATTATCCTCCAAGAACACAGGTGCCAGAAAAGAATAAAAGGCGAGCAATGTGGGAACTGGAATTCCTTAATTCCCACCGTAGCACCTGCCGCCATGATTAAGTATAATCTAAAACAAGTTGTCCTGCGTAAGGCAATACGCAGCTTGTTTTTACGAACTTATTTCATCATATCTGGAATTTTAAAACTCTTGGTGAAATTAAGGTGTTACATTAATATTATGTGTTGAAATATACTATAAGTGTTAATGTTACCTTGCAAGAACTCAAAAGTCTATAAAAGTAAACATTCTACTAATGCTTTTACGGTACTCACCAAACAGAAGCACTGTTGCTTCAGAGTAACCAGAGAGAACTTAAAGACACAGTGTGGCAAAGAAATTTCTGGATGTTACGCGTAATAACATGCAGGCATTTATATTTTCCCATACTACCACCTTATGCCCCACATTGGTTGTATAATATCGATGAATTTTGCACCTGATAACCACTTTCTTTTCACGACCACCCTTGACTAGTATATTCCACCCACCCCACCATCCAGTATAATATTTATTGGATTAAAAAAATGTTTTTTGCATGCACTTTAAGGATTCATGTGAATATCTTTTTTCGCTGGTAAAACAGAAACCAATGAATTACCAAAGCAATCGGGAAATTAAAAAACTGCAATGAAGAGACTGTCTTAGTGATTGCTAATACTCACATCAAAAGTTCACATGATGGAAAAATAGCTGACTACTTTGTTGCCAGAATGATTTTAATGACGAAAAATTATCATGGAAATGAAACCTTACGATACATGTCAGGTGTAAACCAATAATTAGGGTTGCTTAGTTACAGTTATTTAAGTTCTCTGTTGCCAAGGAAAATTTACCAAAAAACTCTAGATAAATTAAAGGTATTAGAATGAAAAGGCAATATTCTATTAAAAAATAAACATATGTTTTCATTCATAGTTTATTTTCTGATCGAATTTAATTATAGGATACCTCTCGTTATATTTTGTTCGGTGAAAACAAATGCAAGAGAAATTTCGAATGTAGGGCTTAAGCAGTTAGCCGGTTAAGTCATAAAATTTAATACGCTGCCTCATAAATAAATTTTGTATCAACGCAAATATTGTGTTCTTTAAGAATTCAACCGCACAAATCAATTACATTTCAACTTAGGTAACCTTTATGTACGATTCAGGGGTCATTTGTACTTACCCAGGCAGGAAGTGGGGCTCCGGCGTGGAATACATGTCTCTTTGATCCATCTTCTTTCCCTGATGTTTTCTTTCGTCTCCCTTGCTTTTCAACCAGATCGTTCGCCGCGCTAGGCCTTGGTGTGTTCAACAGGTGGGCAGTAGGACCAAATTCCGGTTGGGGATCTGCTATGGAGGGGTTTAGGTGCGGGCTATTGGTGGAAGGCTCCCCCTTTAAACGGTTCCTAAGGGATGTGTGGATGTTGGTGTAGTTTGGATTCAATGGACGGACGATCTATGGGCTGCAATGGGGATCGTATTTTTCGACCTCTTTTCCCGTCGGTGTCGGAGGGCCTTCTGAGTTACCATAGCGTTTCACTGTCAGATTCATTGTTGACGACAATACGGTTTAGCTCGCCTCCTCCCCTCGGCGTCAATCCATTGTTGTTATTAATGTTTCCTTATGTGCAAGTGGGAAATTCTCTTGTGGAAATGTTATTACTCCTGCTCAATCCATTATTTATTCTGATATGATATCTTGGTTTTATTTACATTCTCGGTCATCCTTGTACACACGTATACGTTCCAAAATGGACAACTTTTCGTTTACATCAATCCAAATAAAATTAATTTCATCCTCAGTTAGTATTGCAATAATATCTACCAGTCTATTCATTACAAGGATATAAAGTGGAGCATAAGTCTCTCTTGCGCTCATACTTATGACAGAGTTTCAGTCGTATTTGACCCATACAACGCATGCCATATTTTTGCGAATATTTTGATATAAAGTATTTTGAAAGATCTAGACATTTTTTATACTAGCTTTACTCATTATGCTTTACATAGAAAAGAGGCAAATCATGTCGGAGGAAAGACTCATTTGCGATGATACATCAGCTTTAATGCCGACGGGCTTTCGTTGATGAATAATAAAATTTCTTTACTCGGCAAATGGTCTCTTGAAACGTTCCGAAAAAATCGCTTGTTTATGGCTCCTCAATAGCCAGTAATAAAGTACCGCTCTCTGGCTTCAATAACAGTTACACTGATGGAAAAATTATCGCCGTTCGAATTTTTCCTCACGGGAGAGGTACGAAATTTACTGATCGGGGAAGGTTGTTGTAACAGGTTAGAGGCTCGTATGAGGTAATTAAAAGTGATGGTCTAACGCTCAAACCGAGCCATAAAATTCAACGTAAATTTTTTTTCATCAGTTTACAAGTAAGTGATGAAACCATCCTTGTCCACAGCCTTAATTAGCGACGGAAAGATTTAGAACCATCTGAACAGAAAATGGAAGAGTCGTAACTTTTTTTTGATCTCGGAAATTTAATGCAATTTTTGCAGGCTGGACCGTGGATGTATGAACCTATGTACGAGTGTTTGTGTGTGTGTGTATATATATATATATATATATATACACAATATATATGTATGTATGTATGTATGTATATATGCATAAATATATATATATGTATATATTGTATATATACATATATATGTATATATATGCATATATACATACATACATATATATTGTATATATACATATATATATATGTATATATACATACATTATATATATATATATATATATGTATATATATATACAGGGAAAGGAACTGCCCCCCCTACCCTGATGTGTGAATTTCACACGGGCCGCCGTCGGGCTTAGTACTGGGTGAACTCTACCATCACCTACAAAACTGACTTTCGGGTTGATTACTATGTTTATGTATATATACACACACATCATCATATTTCCATGCAAAAAATCTTCGGCCCGTTTGATGAGACGTGCGTGGCCGTAATTATTTGATTCCCTCAGGGCAATGAATTCCGGAAGTGGTTATGTGACGTCATAATTTCCTTTTACACATTTGAGCAAAGGTTTCATAATTTCATTACTCATTAGACAAGTTCCTGGTCCGTTTTGGTTATTGATATTCCTTGTATAATTACTTCTTTACCTATGCGGAAGTGTCAGTCTGAATAGTAATGAAGATGCATCAGAATGGGATAATAAAACACTCTGGGTAGTGGTAACTTACGTAACATTTTCTGAGTAGTGGTAGTGGTTATGCTACTGCAGTAATGATTCTTCACTGCGTCCCGTGAAATACGTATATAATTTGCCAAATTTGAATTCATCCTCCTTTTCAATAAATATTTCTGAATTTTGTGATAGTGAAAGTCGTAGCTTGATGTCAATGGACGTGCTTCAAAAGTTTATCGTACACGGCTTATTAAAAAAAAGAAATGAAGTGCCGATAACCGTATTGTGTTTAACGGGTTGATTCAAAGAATCTATTTTCTTTCGCGCAATTAGTTAGCTACAAGTTAGCTAGAATATTTTACTTATTTGCTCAAGTAATATTAATGAAATGAGAACATATGTTGGGCAATCCGTATACCTCAATAAATCACCCAATAATGCATTTCGGGAGTGATAGCGTAATGGGACAACGTTAAGATAGTGACATAAGAGTTCGGATTCGATTCACGGTGATTTTGAAGAATGATTTTCCTGCTTTTAGATCTTTCTGAGAAACCTCAGTCATCGGGTTAGTCATCGCCTCCCCCCTTCCCGTACAATGTGAGCTCTGATATTGCATATGAAAATCCACCTTCAAGATGTACTGCTCTTGGCGGGTAATAATATTTTATCCTTTGAATTTAAACGAACACCCTCCTACTCCCGTATTTCCAACTTATCTTCTGTAGAAAATTGATTTCATTCGCATGTAAATTTTTTTTTAATTCTTCCCATTGTTGGTATCTTAGCGTCTTGCGGCTTATGCTTACTCATGTGCTTAGAAATCTCAACTGCGTGTTCAAATGCAAATCGTCTCGTCCATCAGAATACTTTGGTGTTAAAACAACTCATTAAAAGTAAATAATAAGTGAAATAACTCCTTTAATTTCTCAGTTCTTTGTCATCCTTTGGCATTGCGACACAAAAGTTTGGTGGGAGTGAAAATACTATCACACCATTCCTTGGGGGTCGGACGGGGCGAAGAAAATTAAACTTTTTCTCCGACAAGTTTAATTTCCGAATGGAATTTTCCTCTACATTTATGGCCATCAGCATGAATACTGATTACAAATCTTGAGGCGTAAAAAAGCTTCGTGCGGAGAAAAAAAAGGGCTCAACAACCACGAAAGGGCTCGACTGCCTTCCCAAGTCCGCTCGCTATGCTTGAACGCCGTGTGAATTGTGGCCCGAGTGGAGACCACGGGGCGGAAACTCCCAGCGCATACCTCGGAATTCTATGACAAAAAGGTAAAGGAGACAGAGAAAAAAAAATCGAGGGTCGGGTCATCGGTACCCATTCGTTAGTGGGTGGTGAACCTTGCGTCCGGCGCATTCCACCGGGCTTCGTGGGACCTCATGTTCAGGGTGTGTTAAAAGAGAATTTCCTACCACGATCGAAAAGAACACCGCACTGGCACGCTGGCCCAAATACCTGCTTGGCTCATTCATCCATCCATTCCATTTCACTCGTCCGACCTCCATTTCCCGCCACCTTTCTTTCTCCCCTCCCGTCCCTTCCCATCCTCTCTCTCTCTCCCTCTTTCGTTCTCTCGTATCCTGCGTCTCAGTCGCAGCATCTCCCTCCGCCAAAGCAACAGATGAGTTCTGACCCCGGTATGATGAAGCGTTGCTGAATTTATCACAGCACTATTCATTTCTAGAGCCGAAGTTCACAATGAGAGAATTGATTTTATTCCGAAGCCTTGACTCGTCTTTTGCGATAATGTCATTATTACTCGAAGATTTGCTCAGCTGTGGGTTATACGTATTTATTTTTTCGTATGGAAATAAACTAATATCCAAATGAGTTTTCTCTGTATTTTAAGCCTAAAAACCTTTCAGGTGAACAGACCCCTTTAAGGTTAAGCCTTCTTCTTTGATTGGTATCATTCATGACCTCTACGAGACATTCACGACCTCTCGTATTTAGGGTATTCGGTTCTGCATCACCGGAAAGTCAAATGCTGATTTTCAGTGCGAATCGCGGCTAATTAGAGTTAGCATGTTTGAAGATGGGAGTTCTAGGGATGGAATAAATATAAATACTATTCAAATAATGAATATTGAGTAACTCTCATGTTATTCTTCAGTAATTACTCTGGAATTTTATCGGAAAACTTAGCATTCTAGTAATGCTTTTGGAATTGCCCTGTAAAATGACTGTGCATACTAGACGTTCTACCTCAGTTTACCCTATATGTAGTAAGATTGAGTGTTATTCTACCTTACATATGAAATCGATCTTTAGTTCATATTAACCCTGAAAACTTTCTTCCGCCGATGATTGGGGTGCCAATTCAGGGTAAGCGTAATATATGGCCGAGATAAAGTTAGTGGGGGGCGTTTGTGTGAAGGCGAAATGGGGGAAATTGAAGCCAGGAACCGAAACTTCTTTGAAGCCAGATGATGAGTGTTGAGGCTCACAATTTGTATCTTCATAGACCTTTTTTATTTTACTCTTCCAATCAGGGCCTAGTTTTAGCGTGGCCTCTTTATTCTGGTCCTTGTGGAAACCTGTCCCGGGGGGGAGAGGGGGAACTACTGCCCTGAAAGGCAGGACTGTTGTTGAAAGGGTTACTCAAACAGCCGGCAAAAAGTATCCTTTGATTACCTCGCTGGTAATTTCCAGGCCTACCCGCCCCTGTAGAGTGGCCTCCATTCCAATATCCGTTTATGGGCTCCTCCGAGAGCACGTCGTGTGGAGCATACTTTTACCTGTTTGCGTGACGATTTTCATGCGTTTCTGCTTCAATTAATTATCTCTACTCGTGAATGGCCAAATGTAAATTAATATAGGTTCAGTATCTATAGAGTATAACTAATTATGAATTTTAAAATTGTTTAAAAGTTCAGCTGCTCTCTTCAAGGGGTATAAAAAAATTAACGAAGTCAGCTAAGCTTGATTTGGTTGAAAGAGTATAACGCAGGTAAAAATGTAGTTGTATTGCATCGGATCCGGCCTACCCTTCCCTCCCCCCCCCCTGGACTCATTACGGCGGCAGACGCGAATTCCTCTGGGGCCTACTCTTGGAGGGGGGACGGACCCGCTCTCTTTCCCGCATTGCCCCTCCCTTCGTCGATTGGAAAGCCTTCTTCAGCTAGCCACCCGGGCGGGCTCCCTTTGGATTCCAGATTAAATGATGCATGTGTGTATGCGCCCACGTACGAAAGGAGCAAATGGCGCGGAAAATTTCTTGCCCCTATCAAGGGAAGGGCGGCGGTGCTATTGAAAGTGTGGGTTAAACCTGCTCGTTAGGTTTGCGATAAAAATCGAGCATACTGCGACGTGCAATTTTCTGTGATTACGTTTTTAAGTTAAGGTCATTGAAAAAAAACAAAGTTTTTCATTCTCTGCCCGATTAAGAATCCCCGCTCTGTTTAGGAAAGTCCATTGAGAAAACTCTTCGACATATTCAATTAGTTATCCCGTGATTATTCGTATTCCGTGTAGCTGCTTTCGCCAAAAATAGCCTTATCGCTCTTTCATCTAGCGCATTTATGATTTTCTGTTGTTCAAAGTTGTTTTTACGTCAAGATCGTTAAATTTAGAGTTTGAATTGCGTTGATAATAATTGCAGCCAACCAGGTTCTTTTTTATTCTCATTTTATGGATCACGTACATGTATGTCACTTTTTTATACAGCAGGTTTTTTATGCATCAAATCGAAGGCTCCTCAATTACGCAACGTGCCAGCTAGGGCCTCCTGCAGCGTATGTAAGTAATGAGCATCTGGGCATCGCTCTTCACTCTTTGGTGCCAGGTGTGGCGGTGTTTTCTTCCGCGATCCGTCCGCGTGTCGGGATCCCTGTCAGGGTGGCTAAAGCATCAGGCACTTCCACCTGCGTCCGCACGCAGGCTCCTTCCTGAGATCCCATTTCGGGCCACATTTGTGGCTTCGTAGTTCCCGTGAACGCGTCCTCTTGAGGGAAATTCTCCGGGAAACAAGAAGCCAGAAACCACTTACTCTTAAAATCAATGTAGAAAAATTAGATTGTTTCGTAAAAGGAAAGCAAAATTGATACGTTTATGCTGTAGCAGACTGTTATTCAGGGTATCAGAGAATTTCTTCCCGCTTCAGACTAGTTCAATAGGTTACCAAAATGACTGCTTGATCTGCTATTTTGTGACAGCATGTGCATGGTTGTGGTATTAATGAAAATGTTGGCCAAAATGAATAAAAGTAACTCTCTAATACTTAGACAATCATTTTCATTAAGTTAGAAACGTATTAGTGATTTTGCATGCGTTTTTAGAGTAATATAATATTAACAACTGTTTGTTCAGTTTTTCTCAAAAATTCATTGTGTCTGCTTATTTAGGCCGTAGTTGATTTGCCTGACGATTGTGAAACGGAGGAAAGTGTGGCGCCGTGTAAATTTCAATATCCGTGGGTGTTAATGTCAAAGGAGAGTGATCGACGATGAAGTAGAGCGACAAAGTGCTGTTAATATTTAACTAAGCAGGTGTGGAAATTCATGGCAGTTATTATTTATTAAATAAAATATGTTTTAGTCCCGTTAATTCTACAGACCAATCAAAGAACGTTCTCCAACATTGACGTCATGTCATTCATCGCCGCGTTCATTACATTCATTGAGGGTGTGTGATCCGAGGCTTGATCTTACTTTTGGTGAAGGCTTTTAGAATTCCTTACTTTGTAGCCGCTGGTTGGCGAGGGGACGGGCCGTCGCCCAATTTAAAGTTCCGCAGTACGGAATTCCGCGCGAATTTTTTCAGTGCACCCATTCATTAAAGTTTTTGCCCATGTCTGCAAAAAATGTGAGGGGAAGGAACCTTTCATCTCTTCAACCGGACTCGCATTAATTTCTCGGTGATGTTCATGTTGCGCAAAATTTAAGACTTTTGCTCCGAAGGAAAACAGCCATTTTTGTACACAATTTTTTTCCATGTATCAATGGAGGATAATTCACTGCAAGGTCCTAATGGGTTATTTTCCAGTCTTGGAACCATACAACTCAAGCTATGCTTCGTTTTTTATCATCATTGCACGCCTATGTAATTAATAAGTAAAAGTTGATCGTAGAGCTAATGGAATTGCTTCCGTTGTTCACGTTGACTACTCATTTATAAATGAATATTTCTTTTTTTTTACAGTTTCGGATCAATTCCAAGATTTAACTGGGCATAACTATGAATAAATATTATGGACTCTCCGAGACAGTGGCTGCTTGAGTAGCTGGATTCGAGTCGAATCAGGAATCGAAGGCACATGAGCGGAACAGGGAGCCCAGAACTTACCCAATTGAAAATGGAACAAGATTTATTTGGTAAAGTACATCAGCCGTTTTTTTTAAACCACCCATTTAAATGAGGTGACCAAATGAGAGCGAATGACGAAATAAGTCCCAGATGGTGCCGCGGAGCCTGGATATGTTGAGAGGCACATTGACCAGCTTAACGTCCCATCCAACGGACGGCGTACTCACTCAAAGTGCCCTCCACAAAGCACCTCAAGTGGGGATCGGAAATATTCAACACCGCTGGGATTTGAACCCGGGCCCTCATTGTGGGAAGCGAGTACGTTATCCCCCGCGCCAACTTGATCTCCATGAATATTCGTGGGGATGAATTAGCAGCCCCAAGGGGCTGAGTTAAAATTGAAAAATATGAGTGAAATCCGTCGGCAAGAGATGTCATGCTCACTTTGAGTCCGATTTTCGTATGCATCTTTTTGCACTCTGATAATTGTGCCTGTGAGTGAGTTCTAATTGAGCGGATCGTGGTCGGTAAGCGTCACGCTATTCGAAGATTCGCTCCAATTTAGATTCTCGTGTGATGCAACCAGTGCAAACACACTTGGGTGAAATTTCGCCGTGATATTTTTGGAGATGCACGCTAATACGGGCTGTCGCAGTCGTTCTTCGAATTGAGCTTTACGTAACAGAGCTTGGCTTGCATCAAAGATGATGCGAAAGGTTGCAATCTCAATTTTCCAGATGACGTTTCGGTGAGAGCGCTTTTGTCCGCACGCGCTTCCCTCGGAGACGTGACGCGTTGTGGCCCACCACTCTTCTTGGTCGGTCCGCGTGCCATTTGCATCGGCCATCCTCGTTTCCATCTCTAGATTATGTGGCGGGTCGGAATTTATGGCATCCCCGCTCTCTCTCGTGTAAATCAAGGTCGACGCCGCGCGAGAATCGAGGTGCTCACGGAAGAGAGGGCCGACGGGGAAATTCTTAATGACCATTTTCGGGACGCTTGCATCACAATGTTTCGATCATTCCCCCGGCAGCATCCTCCTCACCCACTCTCCTTCCCCCGACTAATTCGATCCCTCCCCCGTTCTTCCCCTCCTTCCGGTGCTTCGGGCAATCCCGCCGACTGATCTGTCGTCCTTGTATCTTTCATCCCTTCTCTTTTTCTTCTTGTTATGCATTTCCTCAAGTTTTTTTTCGAAGGCCCAATTTTCACGAATCTCGATTCAATAAATTGACCCAACTGATCGAACCTGGATCACTTCCGGTGGCAGATCTGCGCACATTGGTGGGCACGTTTAATCATTCGCTCCCTCTTGTTTAATTGTTCACTGACGCACGTTTCCAGGCTTCGGAATGGATGGAATTTCTAGCATGTGGACTCGCTTATGTCGGTCGCAGAATGAAATAGGTGGATATTTTAAAAGACCTGCTCCCTGGTTTCGTCACTAAATAATCCTGTACGATTGCATGTGACTTATAGAGATTGTATTTTTTTCCAAAAGTCTTTATTTCCGAAAAAATTCCTCTTGAAGCCCAAACATTATTCGAGATTCTCACTTGAATTGCAGCTTTTCTGAGATAAATCATACAAATATATTCCTCGCTAAAAACGTGTTCTTTCGCAAAATTAGCTAAAATATTTACTCCGCAAAATTCATTAGAACCACTTACCTTGCGTTAATCGCTTATCCAGCTGTATTTAACATTAGAATATCGAGAATATCTTTATGTATTATGTCGAGTTGCTACAAATTTGATGCTTTCGGATCTGGCGAGAAAATTCTCCAATGCAATGATTTACAATTAACTTAATCAGATATTGTTTTTTTCATTACATTGTCATAAAACTTTCAGTAGCACAAACAATTTTTTCCTAGAAATAATAGCATAAGATAGTTTTCAGGTTTACCTTGTTAAACTCCCAAGGCAGTTACTAGATATGCAAACCTGACGATAAAATTCATTACTTTATGCAATCAAAAAAATATTTTTGGCTTGCATTAGACAATGCTTGAATTTTATGATTGAAATGTGTTTTCACCTGTGACCATATTCTTTTATTCTCTTTGATAGATAATAAGTTTTGAAACTTGTACAAGTTTTGGAAATCCCACAAATAATCCTAATTATGAGCTGATCTTTTTAACGTTGATAATAATTCTACTTGTCTCAATCCTCCGTGTCGCGCATGCCGTAGATTTAAAAACGTCGAGCGTTATTCTACATATTAATCGGGTCGCAGCTTGAGACCTTTTATCGGATGTTTTTTATCGGTGGAAGATTGAATATGACCATAACGATGGTAGCGAATCATACGCACTACCGTGCTCCACTTTGCAACTTACGCAACATCAAATGCAAAATGATCGAAGGCAATCCCCGGATGTCAAAATTCAGCCAATTGGACGACGGCCATTTCGTTGTCCACCGGGAGAATACGACGCCCCTCGGTCGAAAGGGTTATTGTACGCGGACTTAATTAATTCCATCCTCCGTCGTCCCCTGCCTTGTGTGCGTGCATTCCTTCCTCTCCTCATCCCGACCACGTTCCTTTCCAATAATGGCAGTCCTCCCTTTCGTTCCATTTCTTTCATTTTCCTCCTTTCTCTCTCTCTCCCCACTCTTGAGTACACTTTCCTCCTCCTATTTACTCGACATAACTCCCTCTCATTTCGATTTCTTCTTTTGCTTCGCCTCCTTATCCCCATCTCTCTATATCCCCAACTTAAATTTCGCTCCGATTAAGGAGACAGCGACAGTGGCAAGGCGTAGTGGGAGTCTCCGCGAGAAGAGGGCGCGTCGCCGTGGAATTCGTGCGCGTGAGCGGGCAAGAGGACTTCGAATGCGTGCGTGCTCTGAACGTGCGTGTCCTTGGGAGTTTGTTATTCCGTGGGTTGGTTTTAGGGATTTGAAGGGTGGGGGAGGGTAATCATATTCAGAGGTGACAGCGACTGAGGGGTGAGGTGTGGAAGGTTCCAGGGAGGGAAGTTTCGGAGGCTGGAGGGTAGAAGAGGTGAGGGGGAGGGGAAAGAGGGCGAGGGAAGAGAGGAGGGATTGATACATCAGACGGGTTGGGAAGAGGAGTAAACTGCTCGAAATCGGGTCAGTGGGTCGAATGTCATCGTGGCGATATAATCGATAGTCGAACGATGGGATGCGAGGTGCGGCAGGTGTGCATGTTTGCGTTCAGGGAAGGGGGACGGGGAGGTAGGTAAATGGGGGGAACCGTGGGGTGTTTTCGGAATCGGACTGCGGTATAATCGGATGGAGGAAACTAGTTAATGGATTCACGGAAATCAGAAAAGAAAGATAGGAGTCTCTTCGTGTAGGATTTCCAATGATCAGGCGGAGTGCACCCGTGTGGCCGTTTGGATTGTATCTGATGTATCATCCCTCGTTGCTCACAAATTATTTGCATTGATTAATTAAATGCCCACGTCTCTTGTCGGGGAACCTCGTGATATTTAATTTAGAAATTTCCAGTGGAAGCAAATGGAAAATAGTTTGTCTGATGTGCTCGAAATATATTGCGGATGGAACGGGAAAGAAGGGAGTGCATTCCATTTGATAGGATTTCAAGTTTTTCTCTCGGATATTCTTTACTGGGATGAAATCCGAGAAAATATTTTTTAGCTCGCGGGAATGCATTTTTTATGATTCAAAAATAGTACCGCCGAGTGAATTAATTGCCAAGTGAGGGAGTATGTTTTTTCCTTGTGATCGAATGTCGAGCCATTCATCCAAATGATTTGATGTTTATGAAATAGATAGATAAATTTATTTACTTCCAACACGTGCGAACTTGCGGAATTTGACCGTAAAAAAATTGGGAGCCTTAGATAGCCTAGATGGTAAAATTTTAAGCTACCTTCAAATTATTAATGCATCAGTTGCAAAATTTCAATTAATCATTAATGCAAAATAAATGAGAAAAATGCAATAATTCGTAACAAAATACACAACGAAAATAAGTAATGTCGCCGTACATGTTTTTACCGTTTTTATTTAGGTTTATTAGTGATATTTGCAAACAGGATTTCAGCATTTTGCCGCATGAAAAGACATGTTTTTTTATGTGAAGAAATATACAAAATATTTCTTTTTTTGTGTATCATGGCAAAAAAATAAGCGTTTTGGGACCGATATACGAGAAAGATCGACTAACTACAGTCAAGTTTTGCTTGGGTAAATAAATAAGGCTCTTTTTTCTATTAATATATGTGTGTTCTTGACGAATGAAGGATGGAAGAGTGATGACTCTATTGACCGGAGGGCCCGGGTTCGATTCCCAGGCGTGTCTATCTGAGCACCCTCAGCTTCACCAGTGCTGTTTGACTTTTCGGGTGCCAGATCTTCCTGGGAAACCATAGGGAGCACAGGGAAATGATCTAGCCCCTCCCTCTGATATGTGAATTTCACACACCGTTGGGCTTCGAGTTAGGTGAACTCTACTATAACCTATAAAACCAACCTTCGCGTTGATACTTGTAACTGTATTTATACATATACATACATAAAAAAATATCGCACAGTTAACAGTCCCAGTTTCCTAAATAATGGGTAAGAGTCCCCGCATCTTCGTTTTTGACAATTATTCTTGCAGCAATTTTTTGAAGAATGATAATACGTAAAATGCGAGGGTCGTTTGAAAAGTTCTCGGAATTATAAAGAAATAAACGACTTGCCTCGGTGAAATGTTTTTTCAATGTAGTGCCCCTGTACACTCATGCACTTGGTCCAACGATGTTCCAATGTCTTGATCCCATCTCGAAAATTAGATTCCTTCAGGCCTGCAAAATACCGGTCTAATTTGGCTGTTCCGAAGAGAATATCCGACCACCGAGTAAAAGTTTGAACTTGGGGAAGAAATGGAAATCTGGTGAAGCCAAATCAGGCGAATAAGGCGGGCGTGGCAATAATTCGTATCTTAGTGCGCGTATTTTCGCGACGGCAGCGACACTTGGGTGTCAGCGTGCATTGTCTTGATGAAAGATGACTTTCTATCTTGCCAAAACTTGCCTGTTTTCGTTTATTTTTTGCTTTAGTTGGTCCAGAACGTTAGCATAGCTTTAAAACTAAAGCTTTAGTTTTCTGGAATGCGAAACCTTTCCTGCCGTCCGTATAGCCTTTGCTGTCTTTGGTGGTGGTGAATCAAGATGTTTCCCCTGCTTTTACTGCTGTTTTGTCTCTGGGGTATAGTAGAGGACCAATATTTTATCTGTGGTCACAAACTGACGATGAAAATCTTGTTAGATGTTGTTAACACGGGTTAAACATTGTTCGGAAATTTCCATTCTGATGCGTTTTTAATCCTGCGTCAAGTGTCGCGGCACACATCTAGCAAATAATTTTCTCATATTCAGCTCCGCTGTTAAAATGCGATATGCCCGTTCAGATGACATCCCTACAGCTTCAGTGATTTCTCGCTAAAGTCAATCGGCGATCCTTTATGGCCATTTAATGCACTGTCGCAATAAATTCTGGTGTAGTGGCACATTTTGGCCTACCGCTACGCGGATCATCATCTAAGCTGTCCCGACCAAACTTGAACTCGTTTGTCCACTAGGCAACAGTTGAATATGAAGGAGCGGAGTCCCACAATGTACTGAAAGTCGACTTGAATTTCCTTTGCTTTCATACTTTTCTTAACGAATTACTATGGTATGCATCCCTCAACTTTTTAAACCATAATCTATTATTTACTGAACTTAGGCGCAATCAAGTAAACGAAGAAATAATATGAGGGATTTTTTTTCGAATGAAATAAAGTTTGGATAAGGCACATCTCAATCTTTTTCCACGTTAAGAATATGTTTATGCCAACTTAATCTACTATCCAAAAACACACCCTAATACTTTATAGACGTATTATGCTCCCGCTCTATACACAGACATTTGCATGGAATGTGAATGCAACTTGAACCATGATGTAGCGAATTAAATTTAAATAGACATGTATTACTTATGTCATAGCACAGAAATTGAATTTTTCACTCATCATTAAGTTTTTCACATCATTCATATCTATAGTTAAACAATTTCTGTGGGAAAGGTAAATATTCTTGCATGCTAGGTTATAATCAATCTCCAGTCCGAAGACACATAGCCAAGAACTAAATCATCGCAAAAAGCTCTAACATTTCCATTATAATCGTGGTTACACAAGTAATTTGTATTAAATAGATCCGAGCACATAACCTTGAGGCTGAACCCGAACTTATCAATTTGTTTTCCAATAGGATTCCCTTTCCAATTGTAAATTCAAATTAATTATTGCCGAAACAATTTTCCATGGTAAGAAAGTTACTTTGGCGATTTTTAAGTTTCCTAGGGCTTCAGAAAACACAGACAAAAGGAAAACTGACAAGTAGTTTTGTATCCGTCATCAGTCGTCTTTCTTAAACATGGATGTAACTACAGTTTTTTTTGGTGGACCAAGAAATAATCCGAAGTGAAACTTAAACTATGTATAAATGCAAAGGCAGGAGCAAAATATTCAATTATATTTTTCAATAATTTAACGTTAATACCACCATGTGATTTATTCGGACGAACAAGTTAAACCAATCTAAATAGATCGAATTTTCAGGTTCAAAAAACAGGGATTCTGATCCACTAACTATTTGGAATGGATTTCCCAGTGACGGGGCACAAACGACATTAGAATATATATTTTTGCTTAAACAAATACATCTGCAAATAGTTTTTCAATTTTATGGCAAAATAATTAAAAATGCTACAGTTTAAATTTAATTCTATTGTTTCAGGTCTTGTTTTCTTATCACCAGTCAATTCCGAAAGAAAACGACATTACTCTTTACAATTCTCACTCTATCTCTGAAACCTTTTTTTTATAATATCTGTTTCAAGAATATTCATTAGTAATTATATTGATATTTCGCAATTTTTATATTTGATAATTTTAAATCTGTTTTTTTCGCTGATTCGCGTAAGTGCGTTCACATCATGAAATTTCGCTGTATTTTTTGGCTTCAGTACGTGTTCCAGTATTTCATTATTCCCCCCACTATCCCAAAGTACTTTGGGAATGGTACATTTTAATTAAGGTGTTGTTAGGCCTTATGGCCAAAGAAAAAGAATGACTTCCGCGATAGGCCGAGATGCGAAGTCACTTCTAACTGACATGGGTCGATTTACGCACAAAATCTCTTTCTTTTAATTAATAAAAATTACATTTGAAGAGAACTCTAAATTTTTGTATTTTCTGCAAGGAAGAAGAACCATACACGTACGAGTTAGGTTTTGATATTTATACTTGCTCATGTATGTACCATGAGTTTCCACATGTTTGAGGATACACATAGTGAATGTTATTTATCGTTGAATATTCATTTGAGAAAGCTGTTATAGAAAAAAATTATGCATTTTTTTCGCAATTTAAACAGCACAGTGAAAGCTCTGGTAAGATGTAGAAATGGCGTTGTGCTCATTCTATAACTTTTTAGGGTAAATATGCGTGCATAAGTACCTGTTTGGATGGATGAAATGCTTGCTCTACTATCTTTTCAGTTAGAAAATACGTAAGAATAAAAATAGATGATAGTTCATTTAGTTGTCGTCGGTAATACTTTCAGACGACATACCTAAAACTATATATGCAACCGGAAATAGTGGATATTGAATTGGACCGCTTGTGTAATGTTGAAGTGCGAGATAACGTGGCATGGCTTTCGTAGATTCATTAAGGAAGTTTCATCAGTTATTAATTTCAATGAAAAATGGTTAATTCGTTGTTGCGAAATTATACTGCGTAAAAATATACCCATCGGAAACCTCATTATTCGATTTAAATTAGATTTCACTTGTTTACTGAGGCGTTGCCTTCAAAGGAAATATGTTAGAAATACTTTACATAAATAGAAATACTACTAGTCATATTAAGCATTAAGTCTTTCTATTCCGGGTGGGATAACTTGTTTATTTCACTTGGTCATTGATTTTGGATAAATTAACCCTGAACAAGAGTGAGTGTAACTGGGGATATCCAACGGACATTTTACAACGGACATCACAAACTATTTTCCAACCAGTTTGACAAATTAACCACTCTTGGAAATCCTAATTTTCGGAAACTTAAATGCTTAAAATGGCCTCATAGGCCTCATACAAAGGGTACAGGTAGGAGTTTTTTATACCTAGTTGAATTTGCTCGTTTTGATGATGGAATGTGCATACATTTTAAATCTTACAACCATATTTCCCATTGTAATTTTTTAAAAATATTTATCAAAACTTCAACATATTCTGAACATAATATAAAGTGCTTCATAATGGCTTGATTAATATTCATCAGGTATGTAAGAGTGAGTATTATCATTTTCTTGAATAACATTTTTTAGTACTTTCAGATTACTTAATTAGGGATAATTAGCTTCCCGAATTCTATTAATTACGTATTGAGAAGTGCAGTAGACAGCTAATAATATTATCATACCGTCACAAAAAGATCCCAGTAGAAAATGATTCGTTGAAAAATATTGCAGCAAAAAAATACCATCCATTTTATGCATTTATACTGCGTAATTTGGAAAGTTCAAGTTTTAGAAACACTAATCTTTAATGGAAAGCTTGTTTGTTTTGCATAAAATTACCATCCTTTCCGCAGGAAAAATGCGTTAATATAAAATATTTTCCCCAAAAAACATTCCTCTGGTGCAAATATATGCGAAAAAAAATGTACGTTAGCATAAAGTAACGTCTGAATTGAGGAAATTTGCAATTCTGAAAAGAATTTTGAGCGCTCAATCTCTATTTGAATCCCTTTAATAAAAAAAGGTCATGGTCCCATGGGAAATGCACTCGTAAGTTCGATGGAGAATTATATAAAATTTTCCGATGAAATCTATACGTAAGATCCGAATGCGAATATCTAATATTGTAAGTTTATGGAGTTCTTCGGTGAGGTTATTGAATAAAGACTCCATAAACTTCGAGGTTCATATAACAAAACAGCATAGAAACTAGTGACTCCTATGCTCCAAAGAATGCGCTTAACTTTGTCCGGTGATCTCGGAAATGAGTTATCCTTAGAAAAATAAATTTAAACTGCGGAGTATTTCAGGAATATGATTATTTCTTCACAGAGAAGAAAATAGCTTTTTGTGTTCATACAAACCCCCGAAATAGAAATGCTTCTGCAAGACATGAATAAGCGACTTAATTTATTAAAAATCTAATGTATTTTGTGAGAGCAATATATGATTGTGTGTTGTATATGATCCAAAATGTATGATTGTTCCATAGTTCCTATAGTTCCATTTATTTGGAGCTAGAGTTTCAAGTGCTTATTATCGCTTACAGCAAAGTGGGAAATAACCGAGTTTTTCAATTAATATTGCCGGTAAGCATAGCATACTTATTTTTCTAATTACATCATCATATGAAGCTCAAAAAAATTTTTGTCATGCTATCAGATTAAGATTTTGTGAGATGATGTTGTTTAATTACCAACGATGATAAAAATATTGTCTTTATGAAAGGAAGCTTACTTTTGGTTTGGTTTTTTTTTAATTTTCGTATTTTTAACACTTAGTTTCAAATATTTAGCAGCATAAAATGCCTATCTTTGATGGTACATTCTCAACCATGTGTTAAAAACACCTTATGAACGCCTAGGATATAGTTAAAGAATATAACATTTTGGGTGTTTTTCTCTAGATTATAATGTAGGAATCCTGTCCTCTGTCTCAGTAAAGCGAAGGTATGAATATGAATGCCCCTTAATTTTGACAAAATCTTGGGGAAACATTAGAAAGAAGTGCTCACAAATTTTCGTGGGTCTTGCTTATTTAAATAACATGCTATAGAAACTGACCGGATAGTGATATTTTGACGTGCCACCCAGATATCGCCGAGTTTCTTACAGCGTGGCACAAAAGAAATTTATCAATATTGATGTAAGTAATACTTGTATGAACTTGATCAAAATTAAACCAAGCGAATTGAACGCGTAAAATTTTCGACTTCGGCTGTTCTATTCAATTTACTCCATGAAATCCAGTCTGGAATTTGGATTATTCTTCTCCATCAGTAGGTATCAGCTGCTCCACCTATGTGACTACGCGAGTTGTAATTGCGATTTAGAGGTTGATCAAGAATCTGTGGGTGTTTATTTATTCATTATATTTGATAAAATTTGACCACAGCCTTTTTCAGCTAAACCCTAGCTCCCTGAGTTAGGTTGGTAACAGCCGGTTTACTTCTACCCGACCGTGGGTTTAGAGGCGCGTGTCGCGCGCCGGTTCCGCTTCCAGGGCGACCGCAGCCTTCGCCGGAAGCACGCTCAGCTGAGACCAAAGAGGAAAGGTTGCGTTTACTTCCGTAACTGTCCTTTCCAGGTACTTCAAGAGTATCGCACATTAGCCTCCTCTTCTCCTTTTCACGCTCGCCGCTGAGAGCGTCTTGGTGATAATAGTTCTTTATCCACACGGCGAAACGAACTTTCGAAGGATTTGCATAAACGAAACCTAGGGGCGTCAGGGGTGCCTGAGCATTCTAAATGACGGGAAGGCGCTGCGCACATCCGGGGCTCTGTAGGGGCATACGGGCGCCCGTGTTTTCTCTCGGGGACCAAATAATGAACGACACTTGCGGAGGCGTCAGGGGGGTGTTGGGTGGATTGCTTGGGGGGGGGGGGGGGAAGCAGCGGCCTGGCGTGTGCCGGTCGGGGCCACCATAAGGCACTCGCGTGCCTCCGCGTGCCGGGAGGGCGAGTGAAAGTGTGGTGGATTAGGAAGGGAAGCAAGGATGGTGAGGAAATGGACGGCTCTCACCCACGTCTGTGAATGGTCATTCTTACCCATTTCCTTGGGATTGCACTGGTAATAATTGAATCACAAAATCAATGGCAATAATCAATTGATTAATTGGACTAGGATGCAGTAGGGGCAGCTGATAATTGGTAGCTTTCCGGTGTTCAACTGACCTCAATGGTATGTTCTCGTCTTATCCCGAGTTAAAAGAATCTCAGGAAAATGAAGGTTTTAAATGGATAAAGTTTATTTCCTTTGTCAAAATTGACACAGGTGGATTAGTGGAATTACTTGAGTACGTACATCTTATTAAGAGTGGCGAAGAGCTTCCGCTCGAGGAAACAATAACAATAGCAAATACAATGGGCGCTGTAAACAGGACATGGTTTCCGAGGATTTAAAACGTGGCGTTTACTTTAGTATATTTGAGATACCTGGGCTAGAGTGGCAGGTAAGGTTAAGAGAGATAATAATCAATGGAAATGCAGCCCTGTAGAAGGCTAATTTACTTTGCTCAAATTTACAAAAAACTGAACTATTGATAGTCTTTCAAAGAGGAGAAGAAAATCCAACGCAATTCATTACCGATTCTATATAGAAGAGCAGAAGAGGAAAGGGACATATGGAGAGCTCTACGGCTAAAAAGAAGTAGATGGATTGGGCATACTTTGAGGCACAATGGATTAGTTATGAGCATAATAGAAGGTAAAATTGAAGGAGAGATCCCGCGAGGAAGGCCAAGAGACAATTACATTTAAGGGCAAATTAAGAAACAGGAAACCTATCACAGGGTGAGGGAATTAACACTAAATAGGGAAGAATGAAGGGCTGCAGTAAAACAATCTTAGGATTGAAATACTGATGATGATGATTAATCATATTCCCACAAACCAGTGTTCATTAAACAGCGCATTATAAAAGGAAAAATGGAATGCAAATGTACCACAGCTGAGGATGAATTGCGAGAAATAAGCGATGAAAAATATTATTGGTAACAGTGGTGAAGAGAAAAGGAGGTTATAAAGCAGAGCAAAATGCAGTACTCCAAAAATGAATCCTAGGGTTATTACTTAAGATTGTAACTAATTTCGCTGATTGAGTCGCTGCATACATACACGTTAATCCATTGCACCTGTATTGTATGTCCGCACCAGACTAAATAGTATTCATGAAATGCAAAATTTTGCAACTCGATCAGCGGGGATTTTTCACCAACTGGTGACGCCATCTCGTACTTGATTTTAACTCGAGTTTATGATCAAGCTCAACCGGTCCCACCTTTTCGAAATCCATTCTGACGCCCACTAGTGAAATCTGTTTGTGATTTTATCGAAAATAATTATGATCTTTCCCTTCGTTGTAGTCGTGTGGCGGTGAAGACGTGCATGGACAACTGAATGGCCATCACGAGATAAGCACGCGTGGCAAGCCTTCCGTAAATAGAAATTATCACAGAATTATCGCGTGGAGCTTCACTGTAACGAAGTAACGAGCGCACGGTGCCACAGTTTATATTTCACCAATTTTTTTAGAGTTATTTCATCTTTTCTCAAGCAATTTGCTCTTGATGATTTAGCGCAAATCAGTGCTATATTCTGAATCTCTAAAGTTGATCCTAAAATGTATGTAGTATATATATGTGCAGTAATTAGCGTGCCCCAAAAAAATGTAAGTCTTTCGACGTCTCATTCCGACTGAAAAAAACCCATCATTGGCATTGCAGTTATTTTGTTCACCGCCATTAACGTGAACGCTATACTGTAGTGATTATAATTTTGGTGAGAGAGGACTTCATTCATTCTTTGGAGAATGTTAAGTTTAGGCATTTAACAATTCAGTTCATATTGGTGGGCAGATGATTGAAGGGGCTCCTAAGGTTTTCAAAGTGTACAGAAAATTCGCACTCAAGCCGGGTTGGTCAAGGCAGTTTGTGTTTATTACCTGTGGAAGTGTTCAAAATGGATCGCCCGTGACGTCATACCCGTACATTTGGTGCAAAATTAGTAGTACATGAGGCCTCATACTTGGGAACCTTAGTTTAAAACCATTTAGATAGGTTCATGATCGGAGGAGATTAAAACCTGGCAAGAAATAACTTACGAGGAATGGTAGTGAAGAGAAGACTATGTACACGAATGACAGACAATTGCAGCGAACACATCCTCTGGTAAGACAATTTGTAAAAATTAATTGCGAAATGCAATAAGGCTAACGAAAAGAAATCACAGAGGGAGTTTCTGTTGGTGATTAATTAAAGTAAGACACGAAGGTGAAAGAAGTAATTAGCGTGTAAATGTTACCTAAGATGACAAGTGGAGAATTGAATCAAACCAATATTAGCATTGACGAATTATGATGATCATGGTGTGCAAGCCTCTTTCTATGAAAATTAAAGATTGATAGAAGACTGGCAAGTAACCCATCGTCAGCAATAGGCTACTATTATCGAGATTGACAATGAGTAGTCATTTAAACGTCTCAACCGTAGGAACCTACCATGGGCGATATCCTAAGAGACGAAATTCTCATTAAATAAACATCATCAAGTGAAGCACACCTGTTGTTTTCAACTTGGGTGCAGGTATGCATCTAGTCATCACAAGAGACCAGCATTCATAATCGAGATACCGATTGGATAGGCAAAGATAGGGTTGAATCCACCATTTTCGAGCGGAGTTGATCGCAACAGAGACAAAAGAGCCGAAAGATCCAAACCAAAGGTTTGCCCATTATGTTATCGATGTTCGTTGAACCACGGCTTCGCAACGGAAAGAAATACGAAAAGGTTCAGACATGAGCACGAAAACCCGTGCACGTAAAGCACGTGGGCGATGGGAAGGAATGAGATCTGGCACACACACGCCGATACCCGTTTATGGTGTGCTCACACCCGTGGCCGCGCGATGTACATGTCCAACGAGACCCTGAAAAAGAAAAATCGACATGGTGGAGACGAAGTTTCAGTGTGATGATATGCCGCCTTTATCGATTCGTATCTATGATAAATTCAGATTGGAAATTGTTACCACATCGTATATCATCCGAATACGCATATGGTTTCTTTCAAATTACCCTAATCGACGGGACCGACGTGGCGTCATGGCGCTCTCGCGTACTCCTACGCTCTTGCACGGGTGGAGAGGGGGATGGAAGGAGGGAAAGGGAAGGAGGGAAAGGGAAGGGGTAAAGGTGAGAGGTGAAACGCGGGGGAGGGAAGGTGGAAGGGAGTATGATGGTTGGCGTGGGAGGGCTGGATAAAGGTGAGCGGAACCGAACCTGGAACCCACGGATGGCTGCGGTCGTGTTGGTGGGGGCGAAGCGAGCGGGGGAGGTCAGGGAGGCATGACGAGAGGGCGGGCGGGCGGGGGGGTAATACAAAAGGTAGCAGAGGGACGGGGGTGAAGAGGGAGGCGCGTGTGCTCGCTGCAGGAGGAGGATGGGGTGGCAGGGTACGGGGCGTGTGCAAGATGCGAATGCGTGACGTTGGGAGGGAGGGAAAGAGAGAGAGAGACTGGCGCACGTCACGTGACGCGTGGCGAAAGATATACATACATATTTCTTTCGGGTGTTAAATGGCTGCTTCACGACGGTTGGGCTGGGAGAATAGCAGGGGTGGGAGTTAGAATGGTGGGTGGGGAGACCTCAGAACTACACTCAACCGTCTTATTTTCCTCAGCGGTCGGGGTGAGAAAATTTTCTCAGGCGAAAGAAACGTTTTTTTTTTTAAGTCGAACCACCGCGGATTTGATCGGCGCCAGATAGCGAGTGTATGGAAATTAAAATACTTGCATTCGACGTTGAGATCCAACCCACATGGAGGTAACATATGTTGCGTTGTCTCAAGGAAATATTTCAGAGCGTTGTAAATTAGCATTGGATAAATAATTTCAATTCCTCTGGAGTATGACGAATACGGGCGTCATGATAATGGAAGGGTTATAGAGGCCCTCGGTATTTGGTGGTGGATAAATGGAAGTAAATGAACATTTTTATAAATTAATGGACCTCGCCTGTCGAGTTTTCCAGTCATAGATGTATATTAGCCGAATCCAATCGAATGATAATCTTTATAGTTATTCTTGAAGTCGAGGAATAAATACTGTTCATTATAAATTGTCCTAGGTAGAAGTAAATAGGATGGGAAAGTGACCTCGGGCGAATTTGAGGTCATGATTTCCTTTTTTTGCGTAAAAAGCCGCGATTCCACTTAAATTATACAGCGCGATTCCCGAGCGACGACGTACCGCATTGCAGGTCTGCCGTTCCACATGCGCTTACAACCGGTATGAAGAACGCTTAAAGAAGACAGCTTTAACACATTCTTACCCTCTATTCCATTAACCATAATCCATCTGACAGAAGTAGACTGATCTCATTATTTAAATATTTGTGCACATTTTTAAAAATAAATAATTTACTGGCAAAGTTGTCGTAAAGCAGATATTATATAATATTTTTACGCTTTTATCAGCGTCTTCAGATCATAAACAGGTCGACGTCGTGGCCGGGAGTTGATTTTCGTGGAGTTTATTGATTGCAAAAATTGCAAATTCACCTGGAATTCTTACTCTGGGCTTTTAACGGCAAAAAACGCGTAAAATGACTTTTAGTCCTGACGAATTTCGACGATTTAACATATTTCGCGCTGCTTGTAAACATCTAACATAGGAGGGGGGTGAAATTCAACATTTGGACCTGTTGGAGTGATGCAACTTGACGTCGAGGATACGAAAGTACACTGAAAGGTCAAAGTTACCTTAGTGCTGCCGTCTGCTCAGAGATCAATTTTCTTTTCTCAAAATGTTGATTTAATGCTGGGGTTCAACATTTATGCCAGATGTTTTCCAGAGATACTGTTTTTAGTAGAAAAAACTTTTTTAAATGCTGGAAATGCGCTGGAAACTTTTTTGAATGACACCGATTATTGCACATCCGCGAGCTTTACCTCATTAAAATTAAATGCTTGTAGTGCTATGCCAAATTATTTAACAGAATGTAATCCCTCCTTCAGGTGACCATTGTTCATTCACAATCCTCTCACGTGCCTCTTTTTCTCGCGGTTAAAACAAACCACAAATAACGTTATACTGCCGCGGCCGTTAGAATTGCATCCGCCGTTTCGTCCTGAATCCGATTAACCATCGACGAAGGGATTTGCATCGAAGACAGTGAACAGCCTTGGCGTGTCTTTTCGGCATTTTATTATTCGCTTCTTTATTTTTTTTCTTTTTGGACGACGCCCCATTATTCCTTCCCCTCGGCTACTCCCCCTTCAATCCCTCACGCGAGTCGTCGTTTCGCAATCCTTTCGTCGCGATAGACTTTCCATCCCTCGCGCCCTCGCCTCGCTCCTCCTTCGACATCCATCGCCAGGATTTCCCTTTCATTTCGCTCTTTCTCTATCTTTCGAGGTCACCGCTTGGACGAGGACACGCCCCTTCGCCTTCGGAACACTGGGCGCGTGCCTTACCGTATGCACAACAGGCCTCCACCCACTCCGACCGTCAACCAAGCCCGCTCCGCCCCACGTTGGAAAACCCTAACCTTTCTACTAGGTCTCCCCACTCGGCCATCAAGTCCGTTTTTTTCATCCTTCCACGTATCCTGTTGCCATCTAAGGTTTTGAGGATCGGTGGTCTTTCCTACCCAGTGCGTACCGAGTTCTCATACCGATGACCCGGGTTCAGTTTCCAAGGGCGACAACAGTTTTCCGTGGCGTTCCTGGCTACCCCAGGTGAATGCTTAGTAGAACGAATCACTTAAAATGAGCAACGCAGCTCGGCCCATTAGATGGGACGTTGCACTATGAATCTCCAGCAAGCCAAACGAACCGGAATGATACCGAAATATCTGTTTCCTCGGGGACATAAAAGCCTGTGGAGAGGCAAAGCCAAATGGTCCAGTAATTTTCAGCATTTTGAAGCTTGCAGTAGACCCACTTATTTTCCTTAATTTTGACGATTCATATAATTATTTATTCGCCAATTTCAATGAGAAGTATTCGAAACAAAAACCCTTGACTCCAAGGAGGACTTCCTTGCTCCGCATTGTAATATTAAGCCTTTGTTCAGCCATGAAATTCTCAAGGCTTCTCAATACGGCTTCTCTACCCGCATACCGTGACACACCGATTGAGTAGCTGTGTACCAATCACCGCTTGTATTTTATTCCTTTAATTTTATTTCCATTTCGCCTTCTGTACGCAAAGCGAAAATCTCTGATGCGATTAAATTTTACCTTGGAGTTCCAAACGCATTTAGTTGCTCAAGTTAAGGAGGTATAAAGTTAAGGAGGATTATATAAGTATTAAACGGCAAATATTCATCAAAATCTACGTAATAACCCTGTCGGCCTCCGATATGGCATCAGCCATGCATGCACTACCATTAGGTTACACATGTCGTAAAATATAATTAGTTCATACAACCAAATACTGGTGCACATACACCCTTACACGGCAATGTACGACATGCAATAATTGACTAAATATTTATCATTGAGTGAGAATATTCGAGTGCTTGGGTTTAGATTTTGTTGTGGCTCCGTATCATGCGTGGAAAGAACGGGAACATTAATCTGTCGGTGATGGTGCTATCTCTCTTATTTTATCTCGGTGGCCCAATAGTTATATTTATTCAAGCATGGTTGATGCCCAACCGTTGCCCCCCACCGCACGCCCTTGTGGGGCATTATGTCAATGTAATCTCTATTCCACTAAAATTTTTAATTGAAATCTGCAGCTATAGGACACCTTGCAAGCGACCATAGGTGTGTGTGTGAAAGAGCATGACTGTCCAGTAGGCTTGGAAGATCTCCTTTACTTAAAGCTCTCGCTTTAAGTAAAGGAGATAGGCGCTAATTGTTGCGTCATATAATACGAATAAAAAAAACAAAATTCAAAGCTCCATTGGAACAATACCATTACATTCATGGTGTGGATGGGCATGTATGTATGTTTACGTATGTGTGCAAATATATACTAGTGCCTTATATATTTTTGTATTAGATGTATATTTTTGCATTATACCTAACATCCCCCCCAAGAAACTTATGTGGGGTAGTGTGTAGGTGTTGATAAAATAGTCGAAGTGCACTACCTATTAACCGAAGTATTGATCGTTTATGTGAGGAATGAATAAGGGGAAACAAATAGCAGTTCCCTGTGTGACTGAATTGAAGAGTTACTGAATGTTACCGAATATCTTGTCTACGGTGATATTTAGTTGGTGATAACGTAAGTATGATGTGATCTAGGGTATACTATTTTCATCTATTCCTTAAGTTTGTAACGTCGCGAGTAACTTCCTACTGTACACCAAATGGAAATATTATTTACAATTATGGAATATCTTGTCGGAGGACTTGGATGGTGCGGTGGCTAACGTACAGGCCGAGAGGGCCCGGGTTCAAATCCTGGAGGCAACAAATATTTTTCAGCAGTATCCCGATCCCTACTGGAGGGGCTTTGTGGAGAGCACTTTGAGTGAGTAAGACGTCCGTCGGATGGGACGTTAAACTGCGGACTCCTTGGTGTCTTTCGACAAGAGTAGGCTAATGCCGACGCCGGGTTTCTCTCCACCCTTCATCCTTTCCTGTCTATCCCTAATGGCGCAAATGACCTTAGCTGTCGGTCGCCTCCCATTAAAACTACTACGAAGAGTGAAATCGATGTTGAAAAGATATTAGGTACATTATAAATGCATTATTCTTTGCGAAATTATTTTCTCACTTGTTCAAAAACAGCATCAAACATTTCATCGTAATTTCTTTTATCTGTCTTGAATGATTGTGTTATATGATTCAGTTTTATCGGTTGCACGCTGAGCTAACATATCATTGCGAATGTGGAAGTATTATTATTTTTGTAACTTGGGGAAGCTCTTTTGATAGCCGAGTTCAATTGTAGTTTTTCATCTGGATGCGAATAAATGTATTCATCATTTCCATTGAAAACAAGCAAACCGAGAGTCGGTGAAAGATTCCATCTTAGAAAAAAAGATGTAGAGTTGTTTATGCGCTCGCCTTTGAGCGTTATCAGCGTAGGTTTTGCGCATCGAGATTATGCATGCGTTTCCTATGAAAGGGCGGCATTGGCATAAATTACTTATCTGAGGCCAGGCGTCGGTCCACGGAAGAGCAAGGGAAAATTATTATGGCTGAAGCATACTTGTTTACTTTTAATGGCGTACGAAGACGTATTTCGGTGTTAGTGCCCGAAGCAGTGGGGCATCATCGCCAGCTGGTCCGACCGGTTGGGAGCTAAGGGATCCGGCTCGCAGCTGGAATTTGTTCTGCTTTGTTTGGAATAAGTAACATCTCATTAACCGAGGCACGAGGAATTGTCCCAGAGAAAAAAAATCGGGAGGTTTTTTTCAAACGGGAGAGATGAGCTGAAACGATAAACCACCGAAGAAAACTTTTTTCGATGTTGAACTATTCATTCAGCAAGAGTGTCTATTTACGTCCATCGTGGCCAATCGCATCGGAACGCGTTCACTTCCGAATCCATGATTTGAATGACGACCAATTACATTCATGAAAATGCCCTCCACAGTTATGGAAATCATGCCAGCCGAATGGAGTTAATACATGTTTTTTTTCAAAAGGCATTCCCAAATTTTCACTCTATTAAGAACAACCGCCTTTTTCAAGAGTTTTTTTGAGTTGCCTCATAGTTATATAAAGGCAGAAATCAATAGGAGACGCATTTAGCCATGAATAATGTTGTAAAAAATAATTTCCTACTGCCTTTGCATATAATGTTTTCTTTCGGAGGAGCAAGTTAACATGATATGCCGTTCGTTTATTTCACCATACCATCGTGGCCCATCCAATGTCCGCGGTCAAATATTGAGTTTAATTTTTGTGCATAAATTTTCATCCAAGCCTATTTCCTCATAATTCAATATGAAATAACATTATCTTACAACTATAGAGTACGAATTTGCACAATAGGTTGGAAACTTGAAAAAATGACAACATATTAGGGACTGGGAGATCAGAAAAAGCCGCTCGTACTACAATTTAACTGAGCTTCGAGATCCAGCCCGTGCGTAATTCATGAACAACTTTTTCAGTTTCCTGTTTCCAGGACGTGAAGACGTGCTCCACCAATAAAAGCGCCACCTACATACCAATTATTGGATCATGGCAGATGTCGATGCTTCTTTTTCTCTTGCCCCCAAATGGTTGGTTTCGTGCATAGGGTTGAAATTTTGACGTGATATATATATTTGGACCGAATCTCAGTATGATTAAATTATTTCAAAGTCTATCTCATCAAAATTTGTTGCGTAAAATTTGGATTTTAAAAAGTCGATTTTTGAGCACGGACTTCGGTGTTTTTGTATATCTTTTCCTCGTAATTACTTTGAATTTTTATCCCGCCATGCGAGTTTTGTTAAAAGCATGTATGTTTAGCTTTTTTTTAAGGAACATGATCGGTTTTCCTCCAATGGCACGGACTTGCCTGTTATCTGTCTGATGAATATATTACTTATTGTAATTTCTAGTTATTCTGGCCATGAAAAGTTGTATTAAATTAATTGTTTACCTTAGGTAGTTGAATGTTTGATCAAAACGTTAAAATTTCCCAATATTGTTAAAATATGCTTTATTGAACTATAGTACTCGTGAAAATGTTCAATGGCGATCCTCTCCCAATAGATCGATCACGGCGTGCGTAAAATCGGGCTGTAGTCGACTTGTGTGCGATGTAGGTTGTTTTATAGCAAACCGCGGGCTCCCGAACACAGTCCCAGAAAAATCATCCTTTTGCAGGGGCATTGGAAATTATTTACTTAGAAATACTATTTCTTATACGTTTTGAAGGCTATATACCGTTCCAGCGAACTCAATTAGCAACCATTACCTCTTATGACCTAAAATCCATTTAGCTATCCAATTCCTTGTCACGCTAATCTCTTCACTGAGAATCTTTATCTTTAAATTGTATTTACCAGGCATCCTAAGAGTTATGTATAGCTACAATTTTTTAGTAGATGTCACCGTCTTGTTTTCTGCCCAGGATGAGTAGGTGAATATTTCCTCCGTGCGAATTAGGCGTGATTTTCAAGTTGCCTTTGGAAAACAAAAAGGGCCCGAAAGCGGCATTCTCGATTCATTTTTTTGCTCGGCACGTCTCTCATGCGCCGCGGGGTCTTGAATATTATCGTAGATTAGGACGACGCTGGTTAATTTTCGTGCGCGAATGCTGCCGGTCGAGGGAAACTCGGAGCGGCTACATGAAAGGGAGAATTTTTGGACGAGTGGGAAAAGAGGTCTTCCCGACGGTTGGAAACAGAAGTCGTTTATTTTCTTCTGACGCACGTACCGCAAGGTACTTCGCATTGACCCAGAGAGGAATCTTTTTCTTCCCTTTTCACTTCCAGTTTAGCGGATTTACGCAATAGTTGGAGCGATTCCTTTGGAGAAACATCCTCGAAGAAACCTCTACAATCCTTTTGTGATAACTTGTGTTCTTTCCCGGCAATTATCGGTGACTTTATATTTTTCCCCATGCGAGCATTGCTACACGGATCTGGTCTGGGGATCTGAGCTTCGGTCGAGCAGGCAAAAGCGAGATGTTGGAATCAGGAACTTTGCGTGTTAAAACATAAATGTATGACGCCTGCGTTCGTTTATGTATGAGGAAGTTTTCATGAATGGATATGACTCTGCTAAAACGAAAAGCGGATCTAATTTTTTTTAGACAACTGAACTAGTCCCTGAACATCAGGCTCTCTTCGAACAAAATGTCTCGTAAATTATATATCTACCTGCCTTTCAACTTGATAAAACTTTTATAAGACTTAGGGTCCAGTACAATGCATCATCAGTGAACTCTTTGTCGTTTTGGGCGAAGGGCAAATCAGAGAGATTTAATCAGGTACAGTAGAAACGATGAATAACAAGGAGTTCCAGTATTCCCTTTTAACACGACCTAGGTTTCGGTGTGATGAATCATAGGAGATTTACCCCTAGGTTGTATCCCATATTTAATCCTCTGGAAAATTTCTTGATTTTGCTGTCCGTAATGTTTCAATGCTGCTGGACCACACGTGTCTCTTCTCAATATATGATATACACCATTGTGTTTTATTGTATGGAACATACAAACATAGACACATAAGGGACATTCACTCAAACATAGATGCTTGGCATTCATGTGTGTGAGTGTGTGTATATATTCATGTATGTATGTGTATATATATATATATATATATATATATATATATATATATATATATATATATATATATAATATTGTATCTAAAATTCATTAAAACTTAAATGTTGATGTTGCATGCCTGGTGTTGAATCACCTCCTGCCACGCACCCAAACGGTGGTTGCGATGTACCACATACACAAAAGAGCACTTACTCTCTCTTATCTTTCCACCATAATCTCTTGTACCGTTGTAGTTTGGTTCTAATAATACATTTTCAATATCATTGCTAAAGAAACCAGCTTAAAATTTATAAAAGAGATTTAATCTACAATTGAACCTTCGCTCCATGAGTAATTCCCATTGCAGTTATTCCACTGACCTAGATACGTACGCTATTAAGTTTATCATAACAACGTTTTACAAATCTAGTTCCTCTACACTGCACGCGATCTAATTCTGCTAGCAATCCAACATCGCGAGCATCCCATGTACTAGCTGCATTTTTTGAAAGAGACCTAACTAGCGAAAGATAGCATTGCTCTTCAACTTTCACGTCACATTTCCCCATTGCTCTTCTACTAAGTGATAACTTTTTACTACCTTTTCCGAATACATATGTTTCAACCAGGAGAGGTGAGTAAGGATGAAGCCGAAGTTTTCAAACGAGTCTACTCTTTCAATCACGTTAGTTTTATCACGAAGCACGAGGGAACAGCTTCTACTTCAAAAGCTCATAACTATATACTTTTATATGTTAAAAAAAAATGTTTTACTAATTGTCATGTATCACACCGATGTTGACCCTTATTTTCTTGCATATCAAAAGTCATTCAATGGAATTTAATACGTCAAATCCATATTTTATCTTTTGCTTGAAAAATTCTCTCATTCCTTTTTAAATCGGTCTTTAATCGTCCGTTTGGAGCGTGAAATCAGGATTCATGAACTATTAACGTACATTCGACGTCGCCCTTGTTCACTTTTAATGTCTCACTGCTTAGCTTACTCAATAAGAGATGGTCTACATCCAAAAAGTTGGTTCTTTTGGTGATGTACGGAATAAAATTGGTGTAGTAGTAAATAAAATAGATGATCTGGATGAAAGTTTTAGATAAATCTTTATTTTACACTATCATCAAGTTTAAACAGCCTGTGGGGTGGAATAAACAATTTTAACATTCTTCTTGACTCGTGGATAGCCATTTAAAAGGGTTTCATGCAGCCGGATAAAAATCAAGCACTCATGTTGTTTAACTCGTGATGGTGGCTATCACTTGACCAGAGGCGTGTCAACAGTTTGCTCGCATGATTCAACTCAATCCGTTAGCTTCTAGAAGGGAAAAGGAGGGGATGGGGAAGCATCAAAGTATACACAGAGCCCAAATTTATCCTACGGACCAAAGCGAGGAAAACGCCATGGGTTGTCAGTTGCCCCCCATTCTGTATCGAGGGTTGGGTGATTAACTAGCGTAATTAAGAAGAGACATATGGCTTGAATTATGGCTTTTTTTATTATACTCTCGAGGATAAGCTGGTATTTTTTTGAGTGCTAAGGGTGTTTGTTCTGGTTGCTACATTCAATATAAACTGTTTCATAACGTCACCCAATTGACTGTTTCTTTCTTTCATTTTTTTACTGTTTTTTCAAATAGGAGGAGTCTAATGTGCCGTAAACAATTTTTTCCTTGCTTTCATAGGAAGTGCCTAAAATCCAGTAATCTTCGTAGAAATAATGGAATTGAGATGCATTGTACGAGCATGTACGGTGTATTGTTAAAAATCGTTTTAATACGTGGTAGCATTTAATATTCTGAAAATTAAATTATGAAAATGTTACATGAAATGCGTGATTCCGGCGTTTCGCTATTGCAAACGAATACTTTAAAATATTAATTTTTTTTATCAAGGGGTTTATGTTAAAAGAGCTTGTAGCTTCCAGAGATACCATGCAGGAGTACGCGTAGTATCGTCGTTTGAAAAAGAAGTTTCCCAACGGAATCAAGTTCATCCTTTCCCGTTATATAGGTTCGCCGATCTTAGTCGATTATTTCCTCCTGAAAACCTTTTCTTCTTCAAATTGTTCATAATAACAGTTAATGTTAGTTTAATATACATTAAAAAAATTTTACGAACAATATTTATAATTTAGTTGTAAAAATTTCACTTTTGAAATATCTGTGATGGAAGTTCATTGCATATATTTAGCGGCTATGAAAATCACAGCCCACAATGTGCTCAACATTTTTTCGCGTAAAAGTCATTAATCCTGATTTCCCTTAATCCAGATATCCCAAGTTCCATGGTATTGAAAAAACATTTCTTCCCGATTTTCCTTTTCGGAGAATGCCGATACACTTGAGAAAAATAATTCCCTGTCCGATTCGTGTTTGCGTGAATACACGTATTTCGGTAACAGCAATTGTTAGTAATTTAGCATTACTCCTGGCACAGTTCCATTCATTGTTATGCCATTGAAAACAAAGAGAACGCGACAGTTCCGAGCAGATGCCACGCCACTATGATAGCCTCCATCTGGATACTTCTTTAATTGGGGCATCCACTATCAAAGACTTGAAAACGGGTTTCCCAAGACGACTCCTTTAAATAAATCGGGCCCCGTTGAATGCACGCATGCATTCGGGAAAGTAATCGAGTGACGGCTCTTGCGTGGGTATCCACGGTTTCGAAACGAAAACGCCGCGTCGGAATCCGCCGAAACGGGCGGGGCTCATCTCGCCCGCGTGTCTGGGAGGACGCGTGCGGGAAGAGCGCTCGCGCGCGTTTCCCTGCGGCCAACCCCTTCATTTGCCCCCTCGCACGCATCACCCCGAAGAAACAAGACGGAGGATATCTGGGCTGGGCGATGAAGAGGGTCGTTGTTGACTTGTCTTTCGATGGTTTAGACTCGTCCACACCTTACTAGGGAGAGCTTAAATTCAAAACCCTCCCCCCTCTGTCACCCTCACTATCTCCCCCTCTGTCTCCACACCCTTCGAGGTAGGAAGCCGTCAAGCAAAACGTCTTGGACGTAAGCTACTCCCCTAACGTGGCTTTAGGAGGAGGTGAGAGAAGAATAAAAGAGAGATGAATAGAGCGATAAAAGGAAGAGGGGGGGAGGGTCCGGAGGTGCGTCTGGTCCGTTGGCGAGGGGTGGGGAGTCTTACGGTATAACGGTCATCCGACCTGCATCCCCAGCTGTCTCCCCCTCCCCCTTCTCTCTCCCAGCTACCCCATTCCCCCTTCCTACCAATCCACATGGCCCATTACTCGCCCCTTCCCATCCAATCCTCCCCGCCCCGTCTCACTCTTCGGCGGGCTCGCCTCATTTCCCTCCATCCTCCCTCCACCGCCTGCCTCTTCTCCTCCGCCGCACGTGGTCCATGTTTTGCACCGTCGCCGAGTTTACATACAAGTCGGGTCCCGCAAGCGCACGAAAATAAAACAGTAAGAACGGGGGGTGGGAGGAAGAAGGGGTGGAAATGGGTAAAAAGAAGATGATTATTGGGTCGAGTTGGCGATGCAGTCTGATTATCCTCTTGCTCCTCCTCCGCAGCCCCTTTCCCCTCTGGGAAGTGTGGAATGGAGGTAGACGTTTGCTGCCATCTTCCTCTTCACTCACGACAGGGCACGTTTGGCGTGTTCGGACACGACAGTGCGACTTGCCATGTGAACTGCTCACGGTGACCCTGTGGAATCTCCTCCCGGAGCTGGCTGCAGTTAGTACACTTTAAAGCAGGGCATCTGCATGTATCGCCTTGGCGATGTCGCTAAATTCAAATTTTGTGGCAGTGTTTTGTTCTTCTGGACTTTAAAATTAGTTGAAGTATTTACACTTCGCTGCAGGTTAATTGGCTTAAACAAAATATTCTGGAAAGTCATGGCGACAGAATCGAAGCGTATACATATACGTATTGCTCCATTAGTGGCCCACACCTATAGTGTATCACGTAACCCTGAATGATTAGAAAATTCAATTGAAAAATATTTGATTATGCCGCTAAAAATTATGCCTATTATGCCTTGAAAAATATGTGGTTTTTAAATAAAATACTAAATATCACTCGTGTCAGCACATTGTATTTCACAAGAAAAAATAAATTTGATCCATCCGTTTACCGACTGACACCGCTATCTTTTCCACGTCGTATTGCGTCTCTTTGACGCATTTGCATGGTAGACAACTTACGATAGGGCGTAAAAATCCGAACAGGATTATGTTTAATCACTTCATTTTTGAAATATTAATTAAGTCACTCAATTCTGATGTATGCCTCAAAGAAAGGTCATATTAAAATTAAAAGCATTATTAATTGGTTTAAAAAAATCAGTTTCTTTGAATATTTCTTTGCACTAAAAAGAGAGCACACGCATAAACTGGAGAAAAGAAAAGCTTGAAAGAATTTACTTGATTGAAATCTGGAACATTCATTTTTCTCTATCTCACTCTTAAAAATTCAGCAGTTATTTCCGAAGTTCACGCACGTTCTTTGTTAATTGGAAACTTGTAGACTATTTTCAAGTATTACGTAAGGAGGGTATTTATCGTTCTAATTCATGCTGAAAATCTCTTTCGGAAAGAGATGAAGAAGGCAGGAAGACTCCATTGACAGCATTGATTTCCTAAAGAAGTGAAGCTGAGTAAGCGGGAATCCACTGAACATGAATGGTAGTTACTATCACGATTTTGAGCCACCCTGCTCTTGGCTGCGAATTTTATTCTTAGAGAGATATTTAACCAGCTTATATGAAGTTGTCTTTATGCGAAGGCTTTCTTTCTTTAATAAGTATGGTATAACAGAATTAAAATAAGTACCGTATTGGCATTGAATAGATAATTTTATGCATTTCGAGTGCAATTTAAAATTTGACTATGCTTGATTACATACTGTTATTACTATCGTATATTGCCAAAGTATATGAAAGGCTAAAATGTAGCCGTGTTGTCGTTTAAGTCCCTTTCACATTGATTGCCTTTCACCTGAATCATAATTTAACGGAACTGAAAGTTTAAAAGAAACTCTAATAAAATTTTTAAAAAATAATGTTATATATTCCGATATTGTGCAGCGATGATACTAAATGTAAATTTTTCGTCGGAATCGTTTCTGGGAAATATATATTCATCCAATAAAGCTTTTGTTAGGGGTAGAATTTCATAAATTATATAACAATATATCTTACCTCATAGTTTTCCAGCAGTTTATGAGAGATGGAATAATGTGTATTAATTTTGCAATTTAGTATTACGATTTACTTGTATTGGGTACATTTTACAACATGGGTAATAATTATGATAATATTCATACACCTGCTCTCATTGTAGGACTTGTTTTTAAATGGCACAGAAAATAAGGCCATAAAAATCATGAGGAATACGAGATTTCTTTATGAGACCGGGTTTTGGATGCTTCGCATTCATAGGTATCGGATCATTAGACTCCTGATGTGGCCTGGTCATATTTATCGCTTTCGTTAAATACTGCATTCAAGTTTCATAATGAAGACTACCTTCAACATTTTATGATTCATTGAATTCATGAAATAATTTATTATGTTTTGAATTATTCCTTCTCTCTTTGGAACGTAAACGAGCCTAGCGTGTAATAAAATCTAACAATTTGATGATGATATTATCTGTGGAAGAAAAATGATCGATATTCGCAGGGAAAGAGAAGGGAAGCCATA
This sequence comes from Hetaerina americana, assembly GCF_022747635.1. Classification (NCBI taxonomy): domain Eukaryota; kingdom Metazoa; phylum Arthropoda; class Insecta; order Odonata; family Calopterygidae; genus Hetaerina; species Hetaerina americana. The sequence continues at coordinate 75,825,041 of NW_027286069.1, read as the reverse complement.
AAGGCCATTTGCGTCTCAAGTATCCCGAAGAAACATATGTGAATTGGGATGTTATGAGTCATAATGATATGTTTTATTCAATTGATTTAAAAGTAATTTCACTCTAGAGAGAAAGGTCTCAGGAGTGTCGAGATGTGCCTCTTGGTTCCATTTTCGGTAATTATCTAAATTCAGCATTTGCATTAGCTTAAAATTGAATGAAAAGTTATCAGGTTATAATAAAGTTACCGAGAAAAGTTTTTTCATTGGAATAAATCAAAATTCCATTTCCTGCTGCGGGAGCGACTTTTCTCGTTGGGGATTTTTCCAGGCGTTCAGGTAATGACGCAAAGCGTAGTTTTAGTGGGAAACTGTATCAATCACGTTATCTATAGTTAACAGCCTACAACCTTGTAGTAATAGAGTTAGGCTTTATCCTCGCTGAATAGGATTGAGATAATAAGCATATTTTTACCTTGTCTGAAGTATTATTTTCATTGTGTCATTACTAATTTTAAAACCATCGGTGTCTTTGGGGTGTTCATGTTTTGTGATATTATCATAACTAATTTTGTGAATGGAGACGGGTTTAATAGCGCCCTTAATTATTTTTAACAAAATTCTCTACTTGACTCCACAGCACCCTGCAGTTATTCACATCGCATGCTAAATCTTTACATAGAATTTCAATAAACATACGCAAACCTTATCTGGTCATTCACATATGCCGAACCACTTATAAGAGGGAAACCTAATTGAATACATTAGCCTGGTAGGTCGAGTGCGAAAAAAGTGGAATTACCTAGGGTCTGAATCAATGAAACTCTTTTAAAAGACAACGTTCTCCCTCCGATACACTTTTCACACACCTATCCTCCCACTTACCGATTTCTACTTCCATGCTTAAGGGATACAGCGGTTCAACCGTTTCAACCCGTGTTTATCCCATTTCCCCGGGGCAAAAATGCATTCAGGCACTTGTTTCACACCTCCATAACCGCAACTTCACCGTGCTCGGGTGGGGGTAGTTGGATACAGTGGAGGTAATGAGAGAGGGAGAGTCTAGGAATCGAATGTGTTACGCGCATCACCGGCGGCTACCTGGCCGTGGCGGCGCCCTTCTCCCATTACGGAAATGACTTCACGCGTCTTCGCGACCGCAAGGAATCCCCTTTCCTCCCTCCCCCCTCCCGGCTTCCCTCCCTCCCCTCTCTTGCCCTTGACACTTATTCGGACGTTTCATTACTACGCGGCGGCAAGGGACACACAAGACGAGCGCCCGTCGAAGGAAAGGATTTCCAGAATCGACGCTGGAATTTCCGCTCTCCCTTAGAAACCAGAGCGCCAATAAGGCAATGCTCCGGAGAAGATGGTCAAGTAGGTACGCTCTGAACTGGAGAGAGGGTTAGATGCTCTTTTTCGAAGAAAGAAAAAGAAAGGCGTTTCTTTTTCCAGAATATAAATGTTTAAGATGAGGAGAAATGGTTTTTAAAAGTGTAAGGGGGTTAATTTGATGCTCTTAAAGCGTAGGAAATCACCGCCATGCGAACTGAACAAAGGTATTATTCTGGGACAACTGTCTAATCGCGTATTGGGCGTATAATTTTTGTCTACACAATGGAGGAACCATCAGGGTCTCCAGGTCCATCGTTAAAAACAGGATAAAATAATAGAGATAGTCACCGTCCCAAGTAACAGAAATACGTTTACTTGAAGACCAAATTTTAATGTCGTAACGAAGCGCAATAATCATTGCATTACATTATATGCGTGCATTGAATTGTGTATATATGTACAAATATTTAACAGCGAGGCTATACTTGTCTATATGTATACACAATGCAATGCACATATATAATGTAATGCAATGAATAGTGCGCTTCACGAAAACGTTAATATTTTTAGTCAAGTGAAGCACCTGCATAAATATGTACACATGTGGGTCGCGGTAGTCCAGGGAGTAGAGTGTTGGACTACTGACCGGAGGGCCCGGGTTCGGGTTGATTACTGTGTTTATGGTTAATTATAAAGATACCTATGCGTGTATATATGCGTATGTATATACATATATAATATATATATATATTTATGTATATATAATATATAAATATATATATATACATGTATATGTATATATATATATATATAAATCTATATATATATAAACAATAAACAGAGTAATCAGCCCGAAGGTCGGTTTGGTAGGTGATGGTAGAGCTCACCCAGTACTAAGCCCGACGGCGCGTGAAATTCGCACATCAGGGTAGGGGGGCAGTTCCTCTCCCTGTGCCGGATATGGTTTCCCAAGAAAATCTGGTATCCGAAAAATCGCATAGCTTGTGTGGAGCTGCAGATGCCGAGAGTGGGTTGCCCGGGAATCGAACCCGGGTTCTCCGGTCTGTAGTCCAACGCCTTCTTGATTACCGTGACCCATATATAATATATATATGTGTGTAGTCTGAGAGTAGAGTCTGACCTGAAGAAGGTCTCAGAAAAGGCCAAATGCTTTAACTTTCTGAAATGTGAGTGTCCTTTTACGTGTTGTCTACTTACATTTTTTTGTTCTATTGTACCGTCCAAATGTTATATTGCTCTCGTGAGTGCTTCTTCATCATCGATATATATATACATATATATATATATATATATATACACACACATTTATGTGTATATATATATGTGTATCGAACCCAGGCATATGTGTGTATATATATATATATGTATATATATACATATATATATATATATATATATATATATATATATATATATATATATATATATATATATATATATATATATATAAAAGCGCCATATACACAGTAATTCCGCCTAGTCAGTCGATTCCGCCTTCCCCACCTCTATTGTGTTCGTCCTTTATGTGTGTTCCTATCCCTTTTCCTTATATCTGTTTCTGTATATATGAGTATTTATTCGCCGTTTGGCGGGATTTCGTGTTTGAATGTATATATATATATATATATATATATATATATATATATATATATATATATATATATAGCACGCGTTGCATATATACAGCGTGTATTGTAATATTTAATGACAAGATCAGTTTATTATTATTTTATTTTCCTATCAGGCATTAACAGCTACATGGTGTGTCACGTGGTCTAGAGCGCCGCTATTTAAAACGCCCTTTACATTGAAGGTGACATCTCCGTCGAGGTAGATGTACGTCTCTTTGAGCGACCAAGTGCCTTTACATCGTTGATCAAAAATCAACCTGTTGAATTTGGGATAGGAAATCTTCCAAATAATTTCTGAAAATTCTTCCAGTGCGCCGGCTCCGAGGGAGTAATTATAATTTCCTGCCTGGTTCGGATAGCTTCAAGGATGGTCGACTGAAGTGCTCACAGATCCAATAGGAGATCCCTAATTTCTTTTATTGGGATCGAATGAGTTTTTGTGCTTTCGCTCAAGATGTGGGATGTAGGTTTTGAATCACCCCCTGCCACACATCCTTGCGGTGCCCTGCAGGACACCGTGTAGAAGTAGTCGTAATGGTTCGTCGATCAGCGATGTGGCACTCATTGAATTTCGCCTTTCATGTACCATTGTTTTCTACCCGACTATCTCCAAGCCTCATAATTATATAACTTTCAAAGTCGGTTCTCGTTTGGAGCGTAACTCCAGAAAATAATAAGTGATTTTCATAGTATGAAGTATAATCGTTACTTATTTCAAAATACTTATATATGCGTCAGATGATTGTTCAGATCCATCACCGTACATACGTTTAAATTTCAGGGTAAAAACCCTGAATTTAGATAACTTTCATTCCTCAATGTGCCAGCCTCCATATCACTCCGCAGTTTTTAATCTGGGATGTGAATTGGGTCCGTTTTCTTCGTGTTTAGTTAAGAAGTAAATTAACTCATTCCGCTATCCCAGTCAAGGTGAGTATATCGAGATACGAAGGCTGAATATGTAGACAGGAATGATTTACTTTACTGCAAAAATGGAAGTAAATATAGGTAATGCATTCAAGGACTAATTTTTTCTAGGACGGGATAACTGGGTAGTGTAATTTAACTTTATCGAAGGAATGACGGTTGAACGATAAATTTTGTCTTCTCACTGTTTTTAAAATGGAAACTAGTCTCTGTATACGTTACTGGACCAAAAATTGAAAACCTGCATCATTAATAGTTCATGCAAATCCAAACTTAAAAATGGGTTTATACTAATAGGATAACATGGTACTGAGTCTTATGCTTTACCAATTCAGGTTAAGGGGCTCACTTTGTTTCTATTCCTTCTATGGCCTCCCATCAGCCTTAAATTATCTGGGTTGACACCCTACATATGAATCCGGAACCCATCAGCAGTCACGTGTTTTGCCCATTTCGCCGCCGCACTAACTCGCGATAATCTATGATGCAAAATGCCCTCTCATCGCCGTCCATTCTGAGGAAAATATTTTCGTTCCCGATTGCGTCGCTCCATTTGAAAGTCATGACATGGACTTGAATGATGAAATTAGCAACTTAACGAAGTGAAGTTTATGTAATCCATTTCCAGCTTAAAAATTCAAAAGGTATTTTGAAAATATATGTACGCGCATCATTCAGAAATAATCAACCGTTCTATGATGCAAATAATTCGTAGAAATGTGTGATATGGTTTGTATCTTTCCTGATCCAATACCAATCGTAGCGGACTTCTCCACCACTGCAAATGTGCGTTCAATTGCGAAGGCCACGAATACTTACTCAGTTTGATTAAAATCTTGGTGTTGATGATCGATATGGATCGCCCGGCGACCACATGTCTCGTCTACCATTAATAATTCGTCCCCCTCTCCCCCCCCTTTCTGCGTCACGCAAACCGATCCGCCCCTCCGCTTCCAGGCTCACTTTTTTCCGTCCGGAGGCTGAAGAGGTTTAGGACTGTTCGCGAGAGAGACAAGAGGCTAGTAGCTTGGGGGGGCGGGCAACGGGAGGGAGGTAGGGAGAACCAGGTGCCGAGTCGCAGACGAGTAACGGTCGCGCGCCTCGCAGTAGTCCGCTCGTCTGTTCCCCGTCGTCGAATTGCTGTGGGAAGGGGGGGGGGTGCTGTTGTGTCGGTAGGGAAGCGGAAAATGAAAAAAGAAATACGTTTGAGGGGTAGGGGACAGTGGAAGGAGGAAGGTATAAGGAGGTGAATGGGAAAGAGGAGGTGGGGAGAATAAAGGAATAAGGTTAAATGTGAAAGAGGTGGGTCAGAGTCATTGTATAAACCGCTCGCCCCTTCTACAAACCCTCGGTGGATAATCACAGTACACCATTTTGGTTCACGTCGGATATATTCGAAGGGAAGGTAAGCCTCGGGTCGAGAAATGCCTTGCCTGCTAGAGCGACGGACTACTGGTGGATTGACCTTTCATCTGGGTCCACTCTCAGCGATGATAGCTTCCAAAGAACACTTTTCTTGCCCAGACGTCGTTCTCTGATAGTGTCAGTTCAATGGGACTGTACCTACCCAGCAACGTTAAGGTTAAAATCGGAGAGCCTCAGATGATTTTGACGTGATTGTGTGTTGAAAAATGTTCGTGAAAAATTGGGTATCGTTCGTAAATTGTAGTAGTAGTAGTTTTGAGGGGAGGCGACCGACAGCTGAGGTCATTTGCGCCATAGGGGATGGATAGGAAAGGATGAAGGGTGGAGAGAAACCCGGCGTCGGCATTAGCCTACTCTTTACGAAAGGCGCCAAGGGGTCCGCAGTTTAACGTCCCATCCGACGGACGGCGTACTCACTCAAAGTGCCATCCACAAAGCACCTCGAGTAGGGATCGAGATACCTCTGAAAAATATTCAACACCGCCGGGATTTGAACCCGCGCCCTCAGGGTGGGAAGCCAGTACGTTAGCCCCCGCACCATCTCGATCCCCTCGTAAATTGTTTGCTGCGAATGTGTGAGTCATGGGATGTTATTATTAAGCATTATTCTAATTGCCAAACGAGTGCGTACATCTTACTTGTTGGGTCATGAGTAATGCGAGAGGAATGTACTTCGGAGAATCTTAAAAGTATTGTTATTCAAGCGAATTATATAATGCAAGTTCTCGGGCTGGCATGAAGGGGATAGGCGGGCAGTATGCCAGGGGCGGCTCATTATATATTATTCATTATAAGGTACGATAATTATCAATGGCATATTTTGAGGTGCTGAAGTTGATCGAGAACGAAATATTATATTGACTTTTTTATGCCTGTAGAAAGTGATGAAACTTTGAAAAAGGACATTTATATGTACATAATATTCTATCTCTCTAAGGTGATATTTATGGGGTGATTTTACACCAGGCTTTATCCACGTTACATGTTACGAAAGTTTTGGAACCGACTAAGAATATATTAGATATCATTTAAACGATAAAAGTAGCTATTATGAAGTATGTATCTAAGTGGCTTCGTTTCGGTGAAACAAAGGCGACGCAATCATACTGAGTACCATCTTCAAACGAGTACTCCGTCGCCAAAGGTCAAAACATAGAATGAGTAACAGACATTTAATTACGCTTCTATCGTCGACTCGATCCGGGCTGGAGAGGGCAATGTCTAGCCAAGGGCAGAGGGGGAGGAATGGAGCTGCTCGAAACAATTATTAAGGTGTCCGATTCGAGAGAAAGCAGTGGGCATGATTATGCGGTTTGGGCAAAAATTTCCCGAATGACGGCGCTACAGCCCCTGAAAACCACAAATAATTGGAGAAATGAACTTGCTATCACAAGTAATTATATTGTATTAGGCAATAATATAATGAGTATCAACGAACTTTATGAGAAAAGATACTTTCGAAAGTAGTTGATAGGCTTAGCTTAATTAGTTCCCTCAGCTACACAAATGAAAGAAATTTAATAAGTCTATGCTACATAATGATTTATTTCCTAGTTGAAGTGAGCCCCATTTTTTTCATTCCCTAATATTTCCGGAAAAAACTGCATCTTAATCGTATCCCTTTTATAATAAGCATGTCTACCTGATATTGAAGGCATTAGGAAGGAAAATAAGGAAGAAGTTTTAGATATCATTTATACGATAGATTTTATGAAATTTTAAATGCATCATAATATCAAAGTATCCACGCACTGCTATTCGGATACGAGGCAAGCTGTGTTATTTAAATGCAAAGAAAAACTGTTCCTGGCGTGACTTGAGGAAAAATTTTCGTATTGAAATTGAAAAATAACTAACTTGGCTTTTCCACAAAGTTTCTATGTGGAAAAACCAAGTTAGCTATATTTCAATTTCAATAAATACAAAATATTCGTGGCGACTGACAGTGTCTCAGGGTATAATTCTCTACGCATTCTGAAAGTTTTGTAACTGCATTATGTTAAGAGTACAGTTCTTACTCTTTATTTGTCGCTTTTAGAAGTTGTTACCGTAATGATGATGAAGTACTTAACCAAAATGTTCTTCGTAAACACATTTGAAATAAATAGAAATATCTAGGAAGACATTTCTCGACTTGTTTAAACATTTTTCTGCTAAGAACTAATTTTGTAGATGGAAATCTCCATTTAGGACAAGTGGCTTCAAAATATGCCATGGAAAATAATAATTAGGGATATTACACTTAAACTTTGTTGGGAATTTTATCTTTGGATAGGGCCACTTAACAAGGGACACAAACATTTAATTAGGGATTTTGCTCACAGGGATTTTAATCTAAAGTATTAGGAGCCCATGATTAAATATTATTCTGGCCCTTGTCCTAATCTAACTTAGGTATCCTAATAAACTTTACAAATTCCATTTTTTCAGCCTCGGGTCGGTGAAATCTCTTTTTAAATTATTAAAACCCACTGTTAGTAGTTTCATGCAGTTCTGGAAAGTGAAAACGTGAGGTTGTTAATTAATAAAAATGTTATTTTGATTAAAGATATTCGCATTTTGGTTTCGAATTTCACTCTAGTTTTGATTCAAAATTTTCTCACCCGTTAATGACTTTTCTTCGGCTTTCCATTTTTTATTATTTGCAGTGTTTCCTGATTAAGACTAGCGATACTCGCCCAGGTGAAATCGCCTACTCCTTATGACAGCGCAGGTTTTTCAGAGCGTTATGAGCCGCATAAAACTGGATGGCTTTATCTAAAAAAAGCGAGAGTATACCGTAAAAAATTTTTAAGTTACCTTTCTTCATTGCTCTTTTTTTGAGGGTCTAAATAATGAGTCCTTGATATCCGAGATTAGTATCAGATTTCACCGTCGTATTAAAAAAATGAAAGTATTTTTTACGGCGAAAAGTTGAATGTTCTTGGTGTATTTGAGAATCAAAGAGTGGTGGACCATGCGCCCGCCGAGATACAGTTACGATTATTTATCTCAATTATTTTCCCAGGGATCGAAGCTTTCACAATGCCCGATATGAAGCTCAAACCAATGACCTCCAGATGAAATGGCCACTTACTTCACCTGCTTTCTTTCACGCTTTCATCTCCTGCGGGCGTCGATTGAATTTTCAATCTGAACAATGGTTTTCAGTTTCGCTATCGACGACCAGAACTGCTGGAGAAATAAGGCTGGCCAAATATCATACAGTAAAATGAAGATATCTTTCTGAAGTTCCTCATCTCCAAGAAAACCTCAAGCTGGCTTAAGTTGATACTTGAAGATGAGGAGGTTCTCGTTGTAGAACTATCTCGTCGGAATTTTTGATCAGTTTTCCCTTACTTCAATTTTTGCGATTCAACTATTCATAATGGAAATATCAGCACTGAATGTCCCTGGTTAGGAATCAGAAAGTTTCCAGTTTGGGGGCGGTGGGCATTTTTTATATCAGGCCTTTGCCGTTCAGATTTTTGCATGAAATTTTGCAAGTCTATGCATTACATGTGGTGAGCTGTTCAAGTTATAATTTCAGTCCGTATTTGTGTTAATATGCATTGATTTTCTGAATTTAGATGTCAGAAAAACTTGCTCCAACCCTCTTAGTGTGGTGACAAGCATGCTAGGATTTATCGGTGTCACTTTCAGAGGCAGCAAAATATCTCAGAAGGGGCGATACCAGTTCAAGTTAAATAATAGGTAAATAATTACTATGAGAACCGCAGTCATCAACCCTTAGGTTGGTTTTGTAGGTGTGAGGGTAGAGCTCACCTCCTACTAAATTCCTATGCAGCTTGTGGTTCGGCATTCAACCATTCAGGGTAAGAGGGCCAGTTCCTTCCCCTGGGCTAACTGTGGTTTTCCATAAACTTCTGGTATCCGAAAAATCATGCAGGCTGGGTGAAGCTGAAGGCGCCCAGAGGCCTCAACCGGAATCGAACTCGGGCCCTCCGGTCAATATTCCTGCTCTTCACGTGCTGGAACACTATGCTCAATTTTTAATTGAAACTATATGGATACGTAAAACAAATGACGGCCTATAAGTGATAAGATATTCTTATCCTTTCAAAAACTAAAAACTACACGTATTCGTGACTTAATTTTTTCTTGGTATTGAATATCGAAGAAATGGAATCTTAAGTTAATCTGTTATGAAGGATCTGTCAAGGGGCATCGAGCTGGCCAATAAGCAACCAGGTTTCTCGGGAGTTTGCAATTGAATTACTCACGATCATTTTGAAGTAGTTATGAATGTGTGCTAAACAACTTTTTTAAATTAGTGGGAAACATTTCCTTTATAATAATGTTTAACAGTTTCTTGATTGATTCTTTTGTCGCCATAATTGTAATTTATGAGAAACGTGATGAAAATTTGCTACGGGAGATAATGAGACGGAATTTTCAGCACAATGGAGAACGTACTTAAAATGTATGCATATTTTGTCATTCACTGGTTATTGAGCAGCTATTATGATTTTTGTAAAATGCGAATGACTATTGCATGCAAAAACTATAGCTAAATTTATTGATAGGCAGTTTTAACTTAATACTTCGACCGGGATTTAGCATCGAACGTCACATTTAAAGCCTAATTACTCGCATGAAATATGTCAATCGCTCAGCTTTTAACGGAATCTGGAATGAGTAATAAAGTAAGGTATGTTGAAAGAGATACAACCATTGCCAGTATGCATGCTTAAAATATGAGTACGCTTTCTGCGCTTTCGTTTAAATCATTAATTCACATTCGCTCGTAAGTCTTAATAAGCACAAAGAAGTATAAATGTATATATTATCCCATGCAGCGAGTTCTTCAACTAATTTAATGAGCTTGTTTCTTTGTGTCTTTCCGTTTTACGACACTTGCATTCACTTGTTTCATCGTATTTAAAGTCAGCCTTTTGCAGACGGAATTATTTGATTTTATGTCATTCAAAATTATATCAATTTAAACACTGATTAGATCTGGCCTTGTTCGTAATTGACTGCTCAACTTGAAAACATGCGCATATTTTCGAAAAATAAGAGAGAGAGCCATGGAAATTTACTGTTGTTTGGCACGGAAAAAGTATTTATGTTCGTAAAAAACGACGGAGAAGCTGAAATTGCACACGTGAATAATCAACGATATTGTTTTTCATATGAGTTGTGATTTTTCATATAGTCAAGGGTGAGAGCTAGGAAACCATTTCCTATCTTTAATGTACGGTATTTGAAGTTTACGAATCTATTGCAGACGAAATATATGTCCTAAGCATTTGAAACAACAAAACGAACCGGAAAATTAAAGGCTCGCACCTTCATTATCTGTTAGTCCTTTTAAGGAGGTATCCATATGTCAAGTACCCATCTAATCCTTAATATTTTCCTTAAATATATAAAGCCATATATTATACCATTGATCTTAGTTTTATAGGTAGTTTTATTGCATAACCATTTCCAGGTAAATAATAAAATACTATGAAAAATAATAATAACCCTGGGAGAAAACATCAAGTACGGTGAAAATTTTCTCCGAAAAACTCTTAAAGACTTTATTCGCCGTTTCGGTTAGTCGAATTTTCTCCTACGCTGTTCATCAATTAACGTGCTATACAGCATCTTCGAAGAACGTTCTCTTGACGGTAGAAAATGCATCTTATTACGATTTTTACATTCTTGGATATACGTCACCGTTTTCTGACGTTTTGTGCAAAAGCATGGTTGCAACTAAACTATTGATCAAAATGATATCTATATTAAGGCACTTTGATGCTGCGGGGGTCTGATTATTATTCGGAGCCTAATAGGTTATTATAGGTTTTCGATGGACCCAACCATCACGAAATAATGTGCTTAAGAATCTTGCTAACATGACGCCAAATACCCTGAACTTCATATTGCGTATTGTTGAAATCCGTGCTGTTTCTACCTCATTTAATTCCACCCAAAATGGCATTTCTTTTCCTGTCTACCTCTCTTACTCAACATTTTCTCATCTATTGGTCTTCATCATCCGGCTGGTTCTTTGTATCTCCTACTTGTCCTACCTTCTTCGAATTTCTCCCAAGAACCTTCTCTCCTCCCCTTTAAAGCCTACTCTCATGTTGACTTTTCTTTCGGTCTATTATATTTTTTCAGTTCTTTCTTCCACCCGCATCTCAAAACCCTCCAATCTACGCTTCTCCTCCTACGTCAACGATGAAGTTTCGGGGCTATATAAAAATACGCTTAGCATTTAAGTTTTTACAAGTATTTTCTTTTCATTTTTACTTAAGGTTCCCCTCATCAACTCCATCCTCTTTTTAAACACTTCTATAGCTGATTCAAATTTTCATTGAATGTCCTTATTAATTTGCTCACCTTCTTAAATATTTTCTAATTAGGACTTTAACCTATACTAACAGTTGTAGTTTATGCCCATCAAATCCTATCAATAAAATTGTGATATTTATCATAGGCTCATCGTATAACTATACATTCTATCTAGCTGACATTTAAGTTATCGCTGAATAATTGGACACTACGCTCCTTAACTGAGTCGTCATGCCTTAAGTAAGCTCAGTGATATCAGAATTACGTGTATTTTGGATTCTTCGGAGTGAATTACATAAACTTCTCTTAATCTTCTGGATCAATATTTCTAAGCATTTTCAAGTCTGCCGTATACTTTACGTGTAACACTCATTTCGCGTGGTTAAGCCATTGTGAACACGAGGCTTGGGTGAATACAATATGACATTTTAGAAGTCGCGTCATTCTGTGAATCCCGTCCGCACAGCGATGGATAGGGTCAACTCGCGGGGCACCCATGATGGGAATAGTAGGCACGGACATTTGACGCCGAGAATGCGAGTCGAGAGGTTTTTTTTCGTTGTCGGACTCGTTCGAGCCCCGGCCGATCGGAAACAGCCAGTCAGCAAGTGGCTGCCGCGGTGGTGCGCCCTATATTCCCCCTTCCACCCAGCCCTAATGCCTTCTCATTACTAAGGGAGGAGACGCGTCCAGTGAATATTTGCCTGAGGTGGCCTTTACGGGATTGGGTAATAACTTGCGAGGAGTTTAAAGGAGGTGGAGAACAGGGCGGGAAATGCGCGCGGCGGGGGAGACAAAACAAACGCGGCAGTCGGAGTGAACCTCGCTGAGATTTTTTTCCGAGGAGCAAACAGGTTTCTTTTTCACCTCCTCGGCACCGCGCACTCTGGAGGAACCTTTTTCATCAACACTCCCGCCCCCAGCACTCCACTCCGCCCCGCGAACCCCGCTTCAATGCTACTCCCCCCCCCCCGTCAACCTGAAACCTCCCACGTTTTCTCAACCCTCCGCCCCGTAACTCATTTCAAACTTCCCTTCCACCCCCTCCTCTCCTCCTGCTGCAACCCCTTTCCCTTCCCGACCCCCTACCCTCGTGGAGTACGTACCTAAAACATGCCTCCTTTTTTCCCACGTGACTGGTGCACATTGAGAAGCTTTTCGTTCGCCGCCGTGCTATTATAAAGCAGCGACAACCGCGGCGGCGCTGTTTTTTCTCCACCCCCCCCCTTCCGTGACATAGGAATCCACTTGGTGGATGGCTCGTCTCCAGGGCGGTCGAGTGAAAATGGTGTCCAAACATTGCCTGCGAGACGGATTCTATTTCAGCGGAATTTGAAGCGCGTGGCCCTCGGCTGTGGGTCGGAAGGGATTTTAGCGGAGACGAAGGGTGGTTTGAGTGGGAAGCAATAAAACTTTGTTCGTCCGAGAATTGCGGTTTGGTCAGTTGATGTTTCTCGGAAAATCGACGGCTCCCTGGCATATTTAGTTGATCGTTTAACTTGGAGCTCGGGAGGCTTTGGTGCTTCGGCGAAATTACGTGGTCCATTTCAACCCAAATCCGCTGTGTATTCAAAGTTGTCCGAAATTTCCGAGAAAGGATCATAATTTCCATTGACGAAGGCAAAACTTCGTCTGTGTAGATATCTTCTCTTTTTATTTTCACTATTGATTGTGTTTGATGTATGAAAGGCGGAGGTTCGAGGGAAATATATTGATCGTAATTTTAATGTGGACCTTTGTGGCGGGTTTTTGATCTGTCTAATGCAAAATATAGTCTTATTACTCGCGTGGCAATAAATTATGTTGTGCACAGTAAAACGTACTTTTTATTGTTCTGGGTCATTCATCTCATTTGAAAATATAGGTAAATAAAAACACATTCCGAAAGGATTATTACTGAAAATTTTATGTCTAAATGCATAAGAGGGGCATAATCTATGTGTAATTTTTTTTGGAAATCATAATAATTATTCAAACTAAGGAAATAATTCAAATCTTAAGCAAAAGATTGATTTGCTGTCGCATACTTATGTAGTTTCTGAATAATTTTTGATAAGAAGAGTTAAATTTACGTCCTTCAGTGTTCTGCTCTGTATTTGACAGCCTTCCGATTAGATGAGATTGATTGTAGTGCGATACTATCGGAAGTAATGCTTGGAAAAAAAGCTCTTGGCGTGATTTATCTAAATTAATGTTAACATTTACCAGATAAATGTGGGTTCTTGTTTTGGAAAGATTTTTGAAAAGGTACAAATATGAAATACTTACTTTAAAGTTTGGCAATGAGTACTATAATGGTCTAATAAAACGCTCACCTCTGCAATAATTGAAAATGAAATTTACGAGTTTATAAGGTCTCACGTCCTTAGGTTGACGTCAAAATGTTGGCGAGTTTAATGATCAATCAAAATCAAGCAACGGTTGGAAGAAGACACACTGTGCACAGCACGCTGTATTTCCTTGAATAACAAAAAAAAACCGGATATTTGTTATATTAAAGGGTTCAGATGATAGGTCAGTTTCTTTCCCTTTTTTGCTTCTTTCTTATTACGTGGAAGTAAAATTAAATATCAAGATATATTTATTTATTCAGTATTAGTCCGAAAACAGCACATTTTGGCCTTTACATCGAACTATTAACAACGATAACAATGGTCACATTTACAAACACCCAAGCCCTAGATGGAGGGATACTCACCTAGGCGGGAATCGAACCCGCGACTCTTAGGAATGGCAGACGAGGACGTTACCCCCGCCGCCACCGGGGTCAGTATATAGTTTTTAAAAACAGTCTAGGGTTGAATTTGCGAATTGAAATCAATTTTTTGACAAGATAAATCGTAACATTATTAAAAGAAGAATATATCGTAGCGTCGAAAGTTATTTCGCGCACTTGACCTGTCAGCGAAAGACACGGAATCTAATGGCTCGACTTGTGGCTGCCCAAAAGTGTCCTATTTTCAAAATGGTTCGCATCGTGAAGATCCTAAATTCCGAATCCGAATTCCCTCCTGATCAACAATGCCAAGTGGCACCTACGATTCAGAGCGGGGAAAGATTGCTGAAAATACTAGGAGCGCTAGAAATCAAGACTGGGGTTGGTTCCTAAATCGTACGTTTGGACTCGGACAGCCGATTTGAGAAATTATGCACATCTGTGAGGATCGCTTTGCAGTATCATTCAGAGATATAATATTTTACTTATTTTCATGAAAATGAATTGAGAAATGCAATGGGATCATCATCTAGCGAGTGACACGGTAGACCGATGGGTAGAGCTACTGACAGGAGGGATTCGGTTCGATACCGAGTTGCTCCTCTGGATCCCCTCAGATTAATCCACGCTGTTTGATTTTCGGTTACCAGATCTTCCTGGGGAACCACAAGCGTCGCAAATAAAGGATCGAGGCTCTCCTACCTTGGTGTGTGTATTTCATACGCCGTAGGACTTTCAGCGAGGTGATCTCTACCCTCAACTGTCAAACTAAATTACGGGTTGATTACTGTGGTTTTCCGCATCACTTATGACAGAAAATTTATTCACAGGAATATTTACAAGGAGAGAATCAGATAAAAAATGCGAATAAAATGCTTGAACAAAATTGCAAGATGTCAAAAAAACATCAAATATTGAGATATAATATTTCGCGATTTCAGTGAAAATTGACGAGACAATTAGTTTTATTTTTCATTGCGGTGGGTAAACGTGGTGTGTAGATACTTCCAAGTAATAGTAAGGTTATTTGGTTTGAATTGATAGTGCTCAAGCTATCTTAGGTTCTAAAGGGAAGGACAAAAGAATCACGAGGCCCTTAAGCATTCGTTTTGCATATGTATTCATTTCTCGTAAAAACTAAAACGTTTGGGCGGATAGCGGGGAGTCGAGCTGTCGAAAGTGAATTATTATTCATAAATATTAATGATAGAATTACCCATTCATCGATTTCCGACCGTTCGAATGTAGTAACAGGTCCGCGCATGGTATGAGACAGCACCCATAGATATCGGAAACAGAAAAAAATAGGTTGAGTGGAAGGACCGTTAGTTCTCATGGCATAATGCAGAAGACTCATCGCGCGAGAATCAGGGATAGATCGAGAGATTCGCAGCGTAGAGGTGGCGATGACCACTTAATGCCTCTCTCTCTCGTTCAAGAGTTGTGTCTTCACCGGAGTTGATTAAAGGCAACAAGGGTCTCTCCTATGGAAGGAATTTAAATGCTACTCATGTGAAACCTGTCAAAGTAGGGAAATTCGTTGAAAGGTCTTGAAAATCCACGATAATTGTTGTCTTCCCTCTCGCCCAATTTTTATGTGTCACTAATATCCTAACACTTTGCTACATTTGTTGTCACATCAGTCAGTACTGCTGATGCAATTTAATGACTCATTCCGTTGCTGCCCATTCGATGACAAAAATTTGATGTTATGTTGTTTGTATTTGGTCAAGAAATCGCTATCAGGATGAATTTCTTATCAGTTTTACCCTTGAAGGCCAGACTTTCATTTGTATAGCTACTAACCTTTGGAAATTTTTCAAGAAAGTAAACAATGTGCCAATATTTTATGTGTGGGAGCGTTTCTTCTAAATTTCTATTTGTGCCATCACTCTGAGAAGCCAAATTGTGTGGAAGCAACTGCAGAATAAAAGCAGTTGGTGAACTAACTAGTTCATATTTTTATGAACATGTTTTTATCATTCCCTGGGAGAATTATTCTACCCTGCCTATCAAAATTAAACATAATCTTAAATATTCGTAAAGTTCCGTGAAAACATGCAAAATTTTGGTTAAATGGTTGATGATTTAGAGTTATTTTAACGTATTCGGATTTAAGTGTAATACTTGATGGTTAGAAATATACTTGCAGATATTTGAGCACATTATTACTAGGTTGCGAGACAAGGAGGGTGGAGGCAAGATAAATAACACCCTAAGAAATGAAATTAATATACTGCAGAGAAATTGAAGCTAAGTTGATCGGACAGGTAAATTAGAAATATAGTGCGCATATAGTACCTTAGGGTGGATATTAATTAAAAATAAATGGAAACTAGTTATGCATACGAATCACTCCTTGTTTCACGAAGAGAGTCAGACTTTCATAATGGTGCAGGACACCTGAGTTTGGTAGATTTGGCCACCGAGATAAGATAGGAGAGATAGGCACCGTAACTCACAGGTTAAAACACTTCTTCCCTCATACGATAATTATATTTTCCTTCAGGACCAAAATGTATTGAATAAGTCAAATACGCCAATAAGTTCGAACAACACGAAAATCAGTGCGATAGGTATGGGATGAGATAATGTGTACAACACAAAAGTTCTGTTTTCGATAAAGGCAAAAGCCAACTCATGCAGAAAAGGCATGTTGGAAAGAACGAAGGGAGGACGGAGATATGCGGAATTGAAGAAGGGCTTATTTTAGTGTCGGGTCTCAGGTTGTGGTTTGGCCAAAGAGATAAAAAATGTGTTGTTTCATAGTATGCGTCCATCCAAAACCTACCTTAAATGGTAGAGTACCAATGACAATAATAATAAGTATATATATATATATATATATATATACATATATGAGTCTCTCTTGAAGAAGGCCTCTGAGAGGGCCGAAAGCTCGAACAATTTACCGTGTGAGTGTTCTTTTAAATGTGTCTATTCTTTTCTATTTGTGTTATATTGTGTCAGCCCATTATTGTGCCGCTCGTGTGAGTTTTTCCGTACAATCGTTATATATATATATATATATATATATATATATGTATATATATATATATATATGTATACATATGTATATATATTAATTTATTTATTTAGACCAATGCCTGAACTAATATTTGATTATGGCTGGTGGTTGACAACCTCCGCCACACTCCGTTGCTGATAATTCTGAAGATGCACTCTGAGGCTCATTCGTTTACAAAGACCATTATCGAAGGAAATACGTAAATTCCAGGCAAATGGGCCAAGGTCGAATTACGAGAATCAAATGAGGAAAGATTTTAGTTGTGAGTGTCAGTGAATTGCTCTAAAAATGGGTGGGATATGGATGAATTACCAATGGTGATAATTATATTAACTAGATGATATTGTTTATTTCTACTAGGTATTATACAGGCCGTTGAGATGTGTGTCAGGGAGTAATCAAATCATACAATGTCTGTCCCGAAAGTAGTAGGACTGAGTCGAAAAAAAATGCATTGCCTGAATTGATGCATTCACTAAAAAGTCAGCGAAGTAATACTCTTGTGCGTCCACACACCACTGCCAGTGGGTTTTCCACGCCTCGTGCGCCTTCTGGAAGGCGGCGCCTAAAATGCTTAGCTTCCTCGTCACGGCCTGTTGTAACGCTTCCATCGAGCCGTGGTTACGTTCTTTCAACTTTCAGATTTGAGGTGGGGGAAGAGGAAAAATTCTGGTGGGGCACTGTCGGAAAAATGTGGGTTCTCACTCACATGGTCAAGAAGCTCTTGGCAGATCCACGTGCGAGTTTCCTTTTGTTCGTACGAGAGCACTCACGACACCAACTTCGCACACACCTTTCTCTTGCCCATGTTTTCGGACACAAGTCAATGCGCACCACTTTTAGGAATGCCAAGTTCATCAGAAGCCATACGAACACCTAATCTGCGATCTCTGTCCGACAAAGCGATCACTCCTGAAAGATTTTCGTCACTTTTTGAGGTCAAAGGGCGCCCTGAACGATCGGCGTCTTCAGCATCTTCTCTACCCTCCTGAACCGCGGCACCTTCTTGGTGGCTCGCAGGTTATTGATGTAGAAACGACTTGTGCCACTCAAAATCACCCGATCTACACATGGCGTTATCACCATAAGCTGCCTTGAGCATGTCACGAGTCTCTTTCCCGGTTTTGCCCAGTTTCACGCGAAATTTGATGTCATAGAGCTGTTCCAGTAACCGGTTCGGGACGGAGCGTAACGAGGTCCCGTTTCAGAGGTTTCGCAAACAAACGATCCGCACTCCTCAAAGGCTAGGAGCCAACTGCTATTGACCTCCAGCCTTTCCTGAGACCCCTCCCTCGAACCCAGCCAGGGAAACCACCGACCGTCCGTCCGTTTATCCGGGAAAAAATAAGTCCTACTACTTTTTGGACAGACCTTTTGTTCTCTAGGAGCTTACTTTACCCATTGCTAAAGGCACATTATCTATTTTAGAAATTATGTAATTCAAATGTTGACTACTTTAAACAGCTTCTAAGGCACTGGATTATTTATATTTTATCTATAGAATTTCAATACTCAGTGCGTCTGTAATTCACCAGGTCTTATTTGATACAATTTCACTCTGCCCGAGATGAACACTAACGCTGGAAAGGGTAGTGCATCTGACGACGCCGAGAATTTTCAGAGACAAAATGAACGATTACATGAGGAATACGTTCAGCCCCGTAAAACTAGTTAGCCAGACCACAGCAAGATGTTAAGGGAAATTCTTTATTCCTCCCACAGTTGAAAATATGTCGCTAATTTTCATAAACTGTCCCCATGGGTGGTGTCCTAGCGGCCGCGACTAAGTCCCTCGATTAATGTAAGAAAAACCAAAATAAAGGCGGCGTGGGGTAGAGGGCAAAGTTGCTACTTCGGTAAGGGACTGTTTTGTTTGGTATCGATCCTCGCCAATGGGAAGGAGGCATCTTCTTAATTAGGCTCACCCTTTGCGATTACACGGGTTGTTCTCCTCCTCCACCCACGAGGAGAAAGTGAGTCTTCGGAAACTAGTGGGTAGGGAGGGAGGTGAGATTTATCCAAATTCCCTCCCTTCACCCCCCCCCCTTCCCGCGACAACTTCCACTCACCTGATTGTTGCGGGTACCCCGTCGTGGCGTCGCTCAACTCTTTTACTCTTTTCCCCCGGGAACTCTCCCGCGCTTACCATGGCACCCTCGTCGAGGTGGCTCTTATTTAGGGGTGGGGTAGGGAGGGTGCGCAGGGCACGGATGGCACCCCTACCCTCCACACGCCTCCTCTCTCTTTCGAGTTTGAAAAGCAGGCCAGGAGCGAAAGTGTTGACGGACGCCACGATGAAAACAATGGACTCCATCGTCATGGGACGGATGGTTAAACATTCATTCCGTTCCATGATTGACCACGCATCTCCCGCGGCCTGCGACATCCTGGTAGAAGTAGGCCGCGTTTGTTCTCGGAGAAATGAACTTGGTGACGTAAAGGAGGGAAGGAATGTTTTTTTTAACCCTGACTGGAAGACGTATTGTTAGTGAAATGTTATTGTACTCTCTTGAATGAACTTATCGGAGAAATCTGTTTTTTTGACTAGAGAAAGGCTGCCACTTCATTGCCTCAATGATTATCCAGATTACAAAATAGCACGCACTAAATTTCGTTCCTCTCAAGTATGCTAACTGCAGTGCGAATTCAAATTATTCAATGAATCGGTGATGTCCACACATTTTATTAAGGTCAGCAGCATTTACATAGCACCTCTTAGGAAACACCGTTGTATGTAGTGGAAAAAACAACGCAAAGCGCCTTGTCTCCGTGTGGAAGAGAAATTACATGTTCACAAAATTTTGTATGAGAGAAACGGATTACGTTTTAAAAACAGGCCTCCTGATGTTTATCCAGTTAGATATTGCGACTTAATTACCCGGACGTCTGGGTATAACGGGTAACGCGTAATCATGCCTCGGAAAGTTCACCATATAATTTAAGCAATGAGGCCCAGTTAATTTTATGGCAATCAAATCATGTTAGCCAATTTTTTTGTGCTTAGACGACAATTTTAGTTACACGGACAGAAATAGATCATATTCAAATTGTAAATTTAATGGCCGATATGATTCCTGTCAAAGAAAGATTGAATATAATGGTAAGATTATGATGATACATTAATATATCAACTAGTTAATGCTAATTAATTATTTCTTGCCGGCTGAGAATCAACGAGTAGTTGGGGAACGGGCTCTGTAGCATTTAAATGTTCATATGTTTCTAAGGTTTGCTTTCGATCAAGAGGTAATGGTGGAACGCTCTAGATATTTTTTAAGGAACCCTTTTTGTCGGATAATCTGTTATACCGGGAATTTTCACGAACTTTAAATAAGGATCAATATTGTAAAGCCGTATCTCGGTAGTGTTTTGGACCCACACGGTCAAAGTAGTAGGGACGTAGGGAGAAGAATTGCGCTAGGCAAAGAGGCTTTCACAAGGAGGCGGGAGTTGATGACGGGGACGTTGAGTAAGGATGTTAAGAAAAGACTCGTAAAAACTTTGATATGGAGCGTAGCTATGTACGGCGCGGAAACGTGGTCATTGAAGCAGGAGGATAGACGTAGACTGGAGGCTTTTGAAATGTGGGTGTGGAGAAGAATGGAGAAGGTTAAATGGACAGAGAAGAAAACAAACGAGGAAGTACTTGGTATGGTGGGCGAAGAGAGGGGTTTGTTGGGAGCAATCCTATGGAGGCAGGAAAAGTGGCTGAAGGGGGTATTGACCGGCAGTGGGATGTTGAAGACTGTGATAGAGGGGAGAATGTTAGGCAAACGAGGAAAGAGAAAGAACAGGATAGGGATATTGGACGGGATGAAGGGAGGAAGAAGGTACTCAGAGATGAAGAGGGACCTCATGTAGAGTAGGATGCTGTGTTTTGCTAGGGGTCACAAATTATTAAATTAGTAATTATGTCCATCCAAAAACCTACCTTAACCGGTAGATTACCTAATAATAAATAATAATTGTAAAGCATCAATTGCAGGAAAGAGAATTTTGTAGTAGTAGTATTAGGGGAGGCGACCGACAGCAGAAGTCGTTAGCGCCAGAAGGAATAGGTGGGTTATACAGTAGGGGTGGGGTATTCAGGTAATGAAAGGAGAGTGGAGAGAAACCCGGTGTCGGTATTAACGTACTCTTAACGCAAGGTACTCGCTTAAAGTGCTCTCCACATGACATCCTAAGTAGGGATCGGGATTCCAGTGAAAAATCTGGCCACCACAAGAGGACCTCATAGAATGAGCAAAGGACAATAGAATTTGCTCGATAGCTCGTTTAAATTTCAAAGGATGGTCCAGCTGATCAAATGCTTAGTTTCCGCTCTTAATCGTTTATGGGAATCGTTACTGCCACATTCCAGCGACCTTGGACTCCTGCTGCTGCGGCGGAATACCAACCACGTTGCCGAGATGAGTGGAATTCCATGCGTCTCTGCACACACTACGGATTATTGACTATCTTGGACAAGCACCCCGTTTAAATTATGTGCGCTTTTATGTCTTAAGAATTTCTACAGTAATGGTATAAATCTAACCATGAACGAAGACTGAAGAAGTAAACCAAACACTAAGAGGTGTTCGGCGGGCTCATAACGTGCATTTAGGTGGAGAAAAGTGAGGCATAATTGGAAGCGTCGAAGAATACTCTCGCCTTCAAGTTACTACGTGACTAATCTGTAAGTCGGAGTGTGTGAGTGACGGTCTTCTGTACACCATCTCAATGAAAATGAATTGAATTTGCATGCATACGCTGCGCAGGCATGTTTTGAAGAGTCGGAATCACAGGTGCCGACTGTTTTAATCCTTGCTCGGAACATGTTCCATCTTGAACTGCTTAAACAGGCATTTGCCAGCTTGGAATGCGTTTAACACCTGGGTGTATATTGAAAGTCCTTTTCCAGGTATGCGAATAGCTTTGCGTGCGTAGATTTATCATTAATTTAGTAGTGCTGTTCTGTCGCTATTAGATACAATTTTCAGCGTGATTTTAATGTGATAGGTGCGTCCAGTTAGGGCAAACGCTCCGATAAATTTAAATTTACTATCCTTTCCGAATCACACGTGTATTTACCACGCTTTGCTTTTTTCTGAACCTCTGTGAACCTATGAATTAACTTGCAAAATAATCACGACGCTTAGATCTTCTCCGAGCTTAATCTGATTATTTCGGGAAGGGACTTTAGGAATTCGTGAACGAAATGTAATTCCAAAAGAATCGCAATACTATCTCAAAAAGGTAATTGGTGCGGTACTACAATGTTAAATTCCATTCCAAGCATCAAATGTAGACATTTATTAAAACCTTCTTCGTGCGTGGCCATAGATTATTTTAGTCATTCAATCTATATTTTGCATTGAAATTGTTTGGATTTATTACTGATTCTGCCTCTGCATTTATCTTATCTCGATGTGGCTGAACAGAGTGTACTATAGTGAAAACAAATCGGAAGAAGAATTTTCTAAACGCCTGGAGCCCGTATCTTAATCACTGATCACTAAACCAGAATTACCCCATCGAATATAAGTTGTTCAGTTCAAAGTTCAGTCTAATTTTTTTTGAGCTATGAAATTCACTATGCATTTACACACTTCAGTAATTAGGGTGAGTTTTACTTCATAAACACTCGTGAGTGATGATGCCACGGTGGATTAATTTTCCTGTAAAAATTGGTCAATGTATCTTTTAATAAAGATCATCGTCATTAGAAATCTGCCCGTTAAAAAATGTCTTGGACGGTCCGAAGCAACAATTATGCATTACGTTTCTCGTGGTCTTTCTCTTATTTTCCCTATATTATTTCCTACCTGGGTTCTTCATAGTCATATTACCTGACTTAATGCCGTGTAAAAATACGAGTATCGTATCTCTTTTTCCCTTTTTCCCACTTATTTCTTCTATTACATTCTTTAACATGCCGCTACCTCCGAATATTTCATCCACTGACTTTCTGTCTTGCTCGAATTTAGCCTGGCAACGTACTCTTCCATTTCGCTGTATTTAAAACTGCCATTTATATTCCTCTCTGTTCAATATTTTTTCTCGATTCTGCCTCATGGCCACATCTAAGAGGTTTCTAATCTATGCTAGGATATATTGTAAAAAGTGTGGCATTCAGTGCAATCTTGATTAAAATCATATAAGATGACCCTTTCAACTGGATGCAAAATAAATACTTTTACCCGAAAATATTTCATTATTTAATTTTAGCCATGATTACAAATTCGTGTTTGATCACCAATATTCTGTAGTCACATTGTAGACTGCTTCGTAATTCGGGTTCTCTTTTCATGCCATCATGTCGTCATACTTTTTCTTTTCATTTTCGTGGGCACGGGTGAAGTAGTCCGGTGAGTAGAGCGCTGAGCTACTGCCCGTAGGGTCCGGGTTTGGCTCTCGGTGACGCCTCTGGGCACCCTCAGCTGCTCGCAAACCATGTGAGTTCTTATACATATGCCTCTTTCTCGGTAACCATAGGCTAACTACACTGTAGGGCTTAATTAGCGTTAGGTGAGCTCAACCCTCAAATATCAAAGCAGCCTTCCAATAGATTACTGTGGTAATTTTTAGGTGATAATTCCTTGCTATTCTCACTAGTACTGTCTCTCGTGCGTTATATTTTAATCTACTCTGCATTGCTCTGTATCAGATAGCATTTCGTAGTAGTTAGGAGATGTTTAGTTGTTTTTGTGGGTTCCATGAATCCTCCTATCGTAGTACATATGGGGGCTATTATACATTTTCAACAGCTTTGCTTAAGAGACATCCTTACAATTTATGCAAGAGCTTTAATCTGTATTTCAACCTTTGCATCGTCGGTGATTCCCAGCCTAGCTCCTCTAATATTTTCGATGCGCTACTAAGGTTGTCTTAACAACGTTTTACAAATCTAGCTCCTCTACGCTGCAGGCGATCCAATTAGGCAATCAATCCGACTTCGTGAGGATCCAATGTACCAACATCATTCTCTAAATTAGGACTAAACAGCGAAAGGTAACATTTCTCTTTGACCTTTTCATCACATTTACCCAGTACTCTTCTAATAAATCCTAATATTCTGTAAGCGTGTCCACATATCCATGATTCAGAATGAAACCACGCCCAGAAAAAATAGTCGTAGTCCTACCATGCAATGTGAGAAACGTTTTTAAAATACTTAAAGAAAAAATAAATATTCCTTTTTTAAATTTTAAAATTTGAACCAGCATTATGAAACCAGTAAGACGTTTGGTGTGGTCTGTGCTGTGGAAAAATGGTATGTTATTTCAAATAGCAGCTTTTGTTGTACATGATTGCCTGAATACGAAATTCTTAAGTATCCCTTACCTACGATACCCCTCTCAATGTTGTCACATACAGTGCAATTTACTTACAGTTAGAAAGCGTGTGCGTTTAGACCCGACTATTAGCTTCAGGTCCTGGTGTTCATGGTAAAAATCACAGGCCTTTCATAATTCTTAATATTTCCTCTCCTGGCCTCCTTTTTTATTTTAATGGGGAAATCCGATACTGTTGCGACCCACAATCCCCGCCTCAGCCGGGCCGACAATCTTGATTCCCTCTCAGCCTCTTCGTGTTTTAGTAAGCAGCCATAGCTAACGTTGGCAAAGCAAACGATTTGTTGACCTAAACAATGAAATAGTGTAGGGACGAAATACGTTGCTCACTAGCAAAACATGCTGAAGTTGCTGTTTTTATTTTCACTGTAGTGTATTTAATGACGGAGAGTGCCTTACATGTGTATACTTCTGTTTATATAAGCAAAAGTATTTTTCATGCGCCAGTAATCAAATAATCATCCTTATCAATCAAGTTCTGAAAGTTCATGAACGCGTAGAGACCTGATAGATTTTCAACTTCCAATTCCTCAATTCAAATCCAAATTTGAACTCCACATGCAGAAGTACATGGCTATCGTGTTTACTGTTACGGTTAGTAATTCCTCTTGCGAAACCCTGCTTCCTCGAAGAAGAGCTCTGGAGGAGAGCAGAAGAAACTCCCATAGAATTGACCGAAGCAAGCAAGTTTGACCGAGGAGGAACTCCCACGTTAGCCCCAAGGCACCTGAAACTGTCCGGTGTCTGACCCCGTTTCGAGCCCCCGGAGATATTGAAAGTCTTCCTGGAGCCGCCAAACAATTGGGTGGTGCACCATTCCAACTCATGGTATTCTCAGGGAAGCACGTCTATAATAATCTCTATGAAAGAGTAGAAGAAGAGCTTTAGTTAACTTTCAGTGAAGATTTTTCCATTTTTATTTATAAATTATGGCACAACTGATCCGCGGTTTGTGTAGCGTTCCTATCGTTATTTTTGCCGCTTCGAAAAACTGTTTCGATACCCACTGAGGGCTTGTTTTGAGGATTTCCCAAATATCGCTCTGCTTATGGATCACGGAGACACGATTCCTGACTAAGGTGTAATTTTTTAGTTATCTACCTACGAAAATTCGAAAATTATTGCGCGGCCATTACGTAATCTTTCAGTTCCCGGAGTGGGGTCGAGTCTTTTGAGCTCGGTTCACATGCACCTCGAGGGACCTCTTGGCCGGCAGTTGGGAGAACTTACGGCAAACGTGTGAGGGATGCTCATCGATTGAATCGGAGATATTGAGGGATGACGCGATACACAAATATGCTTGCGTAATTGATCTCAGGTGGATACATATATCTGTTCTCAAGAGAAGTGGCAACAGATATTATAAGTTACCTTTTCGATGGATGCAAATCTGAGGTTGATTTTAAAAATGAGGGATATCATTATTTTTTTATTGAGTTGCTGTCATATTTTATGCTTTAACATATCATTTATGGCTGAATATGATAAACAGTGTAGCTAGTAGATAAATGAAAAATGCTTTATATCAGGTATTGTTTTGTAGTAGATAAATACATGTGTATGCAGTGCCTTAGAATCAGGTTACACAGCATAAAGTTAGTTATACGGATGCCACTTTGTCACCGTAGGCTTTCTTCAAATACAGTGGCGGTATGCAATGCATTAGATTACCCCGAATCTTCCAGTCTCTTCTCCACCGGAATCATTGGTAATCTTAAAATTTGTTTTTCAAAGCATTTGTGGCTATAGAAATTATACTCGTACAAAAGTATTTGTGAGGCGAATCAAAGGGGAATTTCTATTACGACATTTTAAGCGTTCGCCATTTGGGGCCTGGAAAATACTTCCATGTTCATTGGTAAAGTTATTCTGCTCTCGAGACGATTATTTTATTTTCACTCGCGTATGGTATACTCCAATTAAATATCCATCCAAGTCAATGTTTCTTTTTTTAGCAAGCAAGTCTTGCGTGGCTGTTAATGAGGTTTGTGTACGGTGGATTATAATCAACTGAATCGTTTCCCATTGGTGTAGACAAAGATTGATTTGTGCTGAAAATATAATTTTAAATGTTGACGCCTAAAGATGTTCTATTTAATTAATACTCACGTCTCATCTTTGCGACTTCCGGATAGAAATATTTTCTTGTATACTACTCTTCAGAAGGATGTATGATATTAACCTGTAATTGGGGATGAGGACAGGGATGAGCTTCGTGTATTTTTTTACAGCCGTGAAACCTGCTCTGTCAACGGGTGGCGGCCATTAAACCGATAAATGACTCATTCCTGGGCCCCATGACGCCATGCGAGTTGTCCTGCGGTGCAACTTTCCGGCTTTCTTGTGGGCATACTCTTCCATGTTCTCTCGCCACACTCCTCTATAATGGCTGAAAAATCTGCAGTGTAGTGTTCTACAGTCGGATTAGTCTCCCTTGAGCGATCCACAGTATTTATTTCCGGTCTACCAATATGCTAATATTGGCTTTCTCTCAAACCTCCCGACTGTCTCTTACAAATACATGTACGAATATTAAGCATGGATCTCATTAGAATACTATTTTTACTTTGGAGTGTGATTTTGTGTGGGGTAGTGAAGAATAAGAAGCGGGAAGTTAGGAGAAACTTGCGCTAATTCTGTTATTCTTGTCTACCCCTTTGATTACTAATCTATAGATACTTAGCTATTTTCCATAGATTTGAAATATTGCTAGTTAAGAGTGTACAACTTTGTTAAAGCCCATTGATGGTGCACTCATAAATAAAACAGAGGAAAATTCACTTGACATACTTCGCGGCATCAAGAAAAACCTTACGACTTATATGATTTAAAATTAATTAACTTTATAAACTCCTTTAAGATGGCCCGGATGCCTTTTGGAATTAAATTACAGGCGTTTGCCACTTTATAGTAAACATCTAACCACGGATTTCTCAAGGACTGCAATGGTGATGTATTATCAGTATATGCTGCAGACAGTTTCTGTAATGTATATAGTATAGCACAGTTACTCAATCCATGTGAAGGGTCCCTCATGCACTGATCAGCGGCATTATCATGTTCTTAAGATACGCATGCCACGGATGGAAGAGATTGGGCATTAGTTGTCAAAGACCTCAATCCCGGCCTAGCATTGTTCCTAGAATACAGATTTATTAAGTTGTCTTCCAAATATATATTTCATAGATACGAAATAAAAAAATGAAAAAAAACTAATTGACTTTTATCTTGTTAATTGTGGAATCCCTGTATAAACAAGACCCTGACGATCTCACTTATCTCTCTAGCCTGGTAAATTCCGAGCCACATCATTGTGAGGAACGTTATGATATTTATTATCAACCAAAACTTTATCTCATGGCTTTAAAAAATACCGTTTTGGATGTTTTTAATATTATTATTATAAGGTAATCTACCGGTTAAGGTAGGTTTTTGGATGGACACAACTACCAAATAAATATTTAAATATTTGTGATTCCCTTTTAATATATATATATATATATATATATATATATATATATATATATATATATATATATATATGTGTGTGTGTGTGTATTCTAAATTTAGGAGTAAGTAATGCATGAGTAGATACGATCTCTATGACTTTAAAGAACGCTTTCGATGGAAACTCACCCGCCAATTTTATAATTTCATATTCAAGGTAAAAGTGTTGAATTGATGTAATGATAATAAACTGGCTTCACAACTTTCTCTCCAACCGAAAGCATTGGGTTGTAAACATACGGCTTGAATTCATACTGCGTGGAATTAATTTCTGGTGAAAAGCATCTTAGCACTCCAGTAACTTTTGCTCCTATTTCAAGCCTAACTTGTTGGGAAAACAATTTGGTCAATTATTCCGCTCTTTTTGAAGGCATCACTTCGAATACACTTGATTAAATGAGTTTCTGAACGTATAAGGAAAAATTTTCCATCCTCTCATCTCCAAATCACGGTATTTTAATAAATTGAAAAGTTATAATAACGTAGGATGCAATTAGAGTATCTTTCCTGCAGTTAATTGCGCCAGTAGCTTTCATCAGGATATTTTTTCCTGTGTGTCGACTGGTTATTGCTATAAGTCTTGCTAGAAACATTCCATACCATTATATTGAACAATGGTTTATCTGAGGCGTAGATAGATACGGAGGCGCTAGTAAGAGCGGAAATGTAACGATAGGATGTGGTTTAACCGCTTAGAGGAGATTTGTAGATTATATGACAAACTTAACCTGAAGGTAAACAGCTTTACTCGTACTTTCGAAAGTTAAAATAAATAGCCGAAAACTGGCAATGACAGTATTTGATCAGCCGTAACAACTTATTCTTCATCAGCAGTCAAAAATATCAGATTGGTCTCATGTGCATTTTAATGCAGTAATTCACGTCAGTGGTGAAAACTTTTCAATAGCTTATATATTTTGCTTTTTCACTCGTTATTTTCATCTTTAAGAATGACATCTCGGTGATTTCCGTTAGAGGGCGCATAATTATTCTCAAGAATTAATACAAAAGTCCCTTAAAAAGTTTTCTGTTCTAGCCAAAAATTTGCAAAAAGTGCCCGTACGTTTTCTTTTTACTTTCCTGCAGAACAAAGAAGTAAACATCAAGGAAAGTGAAAAGACAGTGCCGAGAAAGTGTAAAATACCTTCGTGAACGCTGATTTAAAAAAATTGCCTTTACAAACTGAAGTGCAGCTTGTAATTCAACGAGTATGTTTAACAGTGGATGTTCTGGTTAGCTGCGATGGGTGAAATGGTTTTCATGGATAAGTTTAATTTAAAGATAAGTTTCAGAAAATAAGCACTGGGATTATTAACCATACACACATATACTCTGATAGCTATTCGTTTTTAGCGAGATAATACTCTGGTCGAACCTGATCGGTTAAGACCTACATATTTTGATATAGTACTTGATCCAATTTACTTTTCGATAATTTTCATCATGAAATTTGTTCGGGGGTCGGTAAGCACGGTCTTGTGCAAGGAAAACGACCATTCTAACTCGTAGAACGTGAGCCGTCAATACTTCAGCTGGAGTATTTCATCCAAAGAGAGATTTCCAATAGTTATGTCCGTTCTGTATGCTACTCCCTGGAACAGATTCTGCCATGAAGGTGAAGTCCAGTTAGCTTTGCTGAAATTTTAACTTACATTATGTATGCGCGAGGGTCAAACTGTGTCCTTCAGCTTTATTTCTATATAATCTAGAAGGGTGAAAGATTGGTTGGAATTGAGTTTTGAGTTCCCCGAATCCATGACATTTTTGACCATGATTCTGTCGTTATTGACCATGCCCACAGGTTCGGTAGGTTTTCATCGACTTCTCCAGGAAATACGTATCGTCATTCCGATGAATGGATCTCTACCAATGAACATGAGAGTGCTAATAACGTCTTCTTCTTTAAGTCCCCTGAACATTTTTGCTAAAATGATTATCAAATTCCATTGAGCTCTAGGAACTACGAAAAAAGTCATCTAATTTCAGAATGACTGCAATGGATGACGAATAAATGAATGGCTAATATGTTCCCGAAACATTATTAAGAAAAATAAAATTACCTCTTAAAATTGTACATTTTAACGTAAAAAATTCTTCCAAAAGTATTATTTGCTCAAAAAAATCACTGGGGTTCAAAAATGTCGTAAGAAGTATTTTTTAAACGTTGTCTCCAAATTCCCAGAAGGTTTTATGTGGGAATTGAACCAATTTATTCACAAATATATTTCTAAAAGTCTCCAAAAATAAAAAAAAAGTCTAAATACTTTTTTGCGCTCCCTAGTACCATCCACATTTCCCTACGTTTATATATTCCATTTTTTCGCGAATATATTTACCTATCTTCTATTTGACACAAACATAGTGAGAATATGGAACTTTGTTGTTTTCTTTGCCAAGCTATCATCCTAATTACTTAACTTTCGCCGAAACACTCTTTCCTTTGCATTTTCATTTGATTTTCAAATGAATTATTCTAGTCAAGGTTCCCAAAGGAATTAGCCTGTCATTCACCCCAGTATTCACACGAAATCTGTTTTATTTCACTAGCTCACATCTAAATTGCTTAATTTTCTATTTTTTATTTGGCATTTAAGTTTCAACAGAGGCTCTTAGTTGAATAAATATCGAAATGGCGAGGTGTTTGAGGAGTTTTGTGTGCAGTATGTTCCACGACCAGTGAAAAACATTGTTGGCTTCACCCAGAAAATTAGGGATTTTTAGCTATTGCGTAGAGGAGGAGAAAAGCAGTATACTGGGAAAGAATTCACGATACCGCATGTAATTCGCTATTAATCCTGAACTATTGTTTTTATATACTTTTCATAGGTTTTTATCGGGTTCAGCCATTTTTTGGAGGGCAATGGTAAAAAAAATGTCTTAGAACCCAGCTCAGAAACTAACTTCCCTTTTGCTACTGTGTTGCAAGCTAGATAAAAATTGATCAGCCAATTATCATCATTGACGTGTGTTATGCTACAAAACTGTCATATATGTTGCTTTGTTTAATGTGCAAGCTTCATCTATGAAATGGCTACAAGCTTAAAACATTGCGTTGTACTAAGATAAAAGTAGTTATGCCTCTTAAAGTCGGTATAGTTACAAATGATGTTAATTATTAAATTGAATTTAATATTGCTTAGATATTTACCATATACATGAAGAAATTAAAACACTAACGTCGGCAAAATATAATTCGCTGCGGAAATCGACCCTGGGAACCATGATAACGATGTAAAGCAGTCAAGGTTGTCCGAAAAATTGTTATTAATTCTGAGCAGTTGAAAATATTGATGAATATTGATGCTAATGCTGTTCCCAAAAAGCATTATTGCGGAGAATTTTCATTCCAACGCTTTTCCAAATTCACGCTCGTTCCAGAAGTGTGACAGGAAATGTAGCAAAGCCAAATACGTATATCATTTGGCGTGAGCTTGCTGGGGGCTTGGCAGTGAAAAAAGAATCGATTCTAAAGGAAAATGAGGTGACGTGGCGCCATGGTGAAATGCCATGTCGCGGTTATCAAGGCGCCAATTCGCCATAATAATCGCGGAAGATAGAGCAGCTATTTCCGGCGAGTTTAGTGGACGGGCAGTTAACTTAGTCGCATGCTGAATCATATTCGCGTGGTGAAGACCCGAAGGGGACACGGCACTTCCTGCTAGGAAAAGTGCCCAACCGACTGACGGTCCAGTAATGTATCCTGCCCTTTCTTTTTCGCTCTCGGGACGGGAGTCGTCCGTCAATGTAGCGAGTCGGCGCAAATTGGAAAAGTCAACTTGGGTCGCCCTTTGCCTTGAGGGGTGGAGTGTGTTTGCCGTGTGACGAGACGATCAGCGAAGTTACTTCCCATTCAAAAGACGGGAGACACAATGGGAGAGTGAGCCAGAGGGCAACAACCCGAGCGGGATGATGACTTTTTAGTTCCCACGGAAGATCCTGGCACCCCCACTCCAGCCGCGGCCTGGAGAATTTAAAGCGAAACAGGCAGAAAACTGTCGATTACGGTCGAAGTCATTGGGTTTTCGCTGGATGATTTTGAAGAATTTCTCTTTTCTGTCGACTGTTTTTCCTCAATGCATCTTTTAGGTTATCGTGCGGTACGGTGGTTCCTTCAACTTCATCTGGTTTAATTTTATTCGTCTACGGTACACAAAACTTTATTTTCCTGAGGGCGTTCCGTAACGGCATAACACAGAATCATATTTATTATCTGTTTTTGGGAATCTATGACGATGATAAAGTTGATTACCTAAAGAAGTTTGCTGCAGGCCTATTAATAGACGATAATCGGCTATAACTTAACAATGAACAGTTGATCAGTAAATATTTTAATAGATTATTTTCTCATGGTTTACTCAATTGGAACAAATTCCTTGGAAAACAGTTCGCAATTATTCGTCCGGTAACGTTTAAATTTTTGGTAGTTGCACTGTGCTGTGGTGTTGGGCATCCACCTTTAAAAAAATATTCTGTCAATTTATTTTCCACTAGCCTACATTTACTTATTTTAGGAAATGTTTCAGATATGTTGCAGCTTTTCACAATTTCTATGTTCTCTCATTCATTTTTTCCCCTCTTCAACTAATCACGTCTTCAATCGAATTTTTCTTCAGTGTATATACGTGAGAATAAAGAAAAACAACACCCATAGCTGTCCTTGGTCATTTCGAGAATGTAGTGATAGTGATTGGAATTTAAGTGCTCCTGAGGTCATTTCGGACTGTTAGGACATTATTTGTGACGATGATAACCATTTCATTTCAGCATGGCTTCCGAAGCAACGAAATTCGGGTCTGCGACCTTCGACTAACTCGCGTTTTTAATGAACACATCGTGTAATCGATCAATGTGATTAGAACCTAAAACTAAAGACATTGAAAAGCTGTTTTCATTCCGATCAAAATATTATAGCCTTAATGCCTAATGTTCATTTAGGCCGCTATGACATATTTTTATATTTTTGTGCGTATCAATATTTACATTTAGTGCCATTTTTAATTTTTACATCTACTTGATGCCCTAAGAGTGTGTTCGCCGGACATTATTTTTTGGTCATTTATTTTCCTGGTAATGCATGGAGAGTTCCCGATAAAATTTACTTCCACTCCCTTAGAATATCAATTTAAACCGCTTCGTAGAGGTTGATTAGTATTCCGGTAACTCACTTTGGGTTTATCAATAAATGAATAATGTCGCATAGACCTCGGGAAACGTTATCCCCAATTTTGTAGTACCTTCAGCTATTATGTCGAAATACTCCACTGTCAAATTAAATTGTTTCTACAACTTCTATTAGTTTCAATATTATTAGCTAATATTAGTTATGGGCGATTCAGGGTTTCATCGTTTATTTTAATTGAGTACACAATAATTTTCTTCCATTGGTTTACTGAAAGGAATAAGGGGATATTATTTTATTTGGGAACACCGACGGTTATATGTTTCACAAAAATCAAAAATGTTTGTTAAATTTCGTCAAAAAAGTTTTCTGTCTTCGGTGAGTGTCATTTAAGGAGCATTGATTATTGGCTACATTTGGCTCGATATCCTTATGCTTAGGAACTGAGAAAAACAGTGGATTTTAATGTCATTCTCACCTTGTTATACAAGAATTTCAGAAAAACTTGTTCCATTAGTTCAACTAGCCCGATAATGATGCATGACATTCGTTTGAATCATTCATAGAAATGAATAATTAAAATGAATGCTCGGAGACCGGATGGCAAGATGTGGTAGTAATTTTTTCCGAATTATTTAGATGTAGCGTACATCAATGAGTAGGTTGTGCTAATCCGTTGGCCGTGAATAATTGAAAATTGTGAATCCAGCCTCCGCACTCCATTTAGGCTTGATATGCCATCCCCAAGTGAACAGATAGGCTTACTATGCCAAAACATTGAGCCTTACTTCATCGAGCTTCTTCCTATGAAAAGCTCTCAGTTGATATTATAAGATACTTAGGATGTAGGTCTGAATTCATAGATTTCAGTTTTTTGATGATTAATTGTGGTTTGACGTTTAAGTGGAATTCTGACCTCTACCCTTGTCACTTGTGTAAAACGAAAAATTTTAAGCATGTTATGTATATATTATACGTAATTATCACTAGATACGCTCTACGGAAGTCATGGGTTAACTGCGTGTTGCTAAACATTCATCAAAGTTTTAAGTGTGTTAAAAACTTCACCTTATGTTATTTTGCATTTTATCACAGTAAAAAAATTTTCTCGAAACTCCGGTTGCTGCTCCTTTTCATTTTCATTTCAGCCTTCAAGGAGATTTTCTGAGAAGTTGGATAAAAGCTAAGTTTCGGTCTGATAAACAGAACCTAGGCTCTAAAGGCCTGGGAAAAATACTTCGCTCCAATGTTTCTCTTGAGCACGTAGCTTTCTGTGGTCGTTATAAAAATTTTCACAAGGCCGAGACATATTGTTCTGCTCGTGACCGCGCTGGATTGGGTCTGGTATGCCTGCAAAATCTTTGGCTCCCGCAAAATACCGTCACGAGTAACGGAACCGCTTAGCAGAAACACTTTGCAAAAACATGTAATAGATTTGCCCACGTTCAGACGATCTAGACGACCTCATTCCTTCCCGAAAAAGGGTTTTCTTTTAAAAACATAACACGTCTTCACAGTGTCTTTACGACGATCCCTTTGAGTATGCAAACGACGGCGTGGAATG
Source organism: Hetaerina americana (assembly GCF_022747635.1). Lineage (NCBI taxonomy): Eukaryota > Metazoa > Arthropoda > Insecta > Odonata > Calopterygidae > Hetaerina > Hetaerina americana. The sequence goes on along the minus strand of NW_027286069.1, from coordinate 75,790,167 downwards.
TCATGGGAAAGAATTCATTTAAGCTACGCAGACCTACTTTAAAGACTTGCTTGGCTTTACGTGTTCTTTTGCAAATTAAACTCTTGATATAAAACAGTAACTTAACAATTGATCGTGTTCTTTTGAAAATTAAACTCTTGATATATAACAGTAACTTAACAATTAATCTTTTGAAATTCAAAGTTAAGAACACTGTGGAATTTTCAAATCATTCCCCGCCGGGTATAAGCGTCCTGGTATATTGGAGTTCTATTTATATCTTTGGAAAGTTATGATTTTTTATTTCAGACTTATCTTATCGATGTCATGATTAAATTCACCATTAAATTGGCTTAATCATGCATAATATTTCTTCAGTGCGTATAGTATTTCTATTTTGTCATATTATTTATTCATTCATTATTTTCATGAAATTTTAGTTATTAAAGGTAGGTTTTGGAGGGTCAATAACAACTAGCTGCATACCTCAGCGTCTTGACATCTTCCTCATGTGTTCCCTTAATAATTTCTTTATTCGTTTCTTCGTAACTCTGTCGACTTTCATATTGTCTAAAAAAATCCACTTTCTTCCATCCTTTACCCCGCTTACCCAACATTCTCTCTTCTTTCACGGCCTTCAACATCCCACTACCACCATTCAAGATTTCCTCCACCCATTTCCTCTCATTTTCGGATTTCCCCCCGCAAATTTTGGGAAATAACATGATTTTTGTTCTTTGCTTTTTATTTGATTTGCTATTTGTATACATCGCCTTATATATTGTATCGCCTCAATGTTATATATAATATAACATTGAGAAAGATGCACTAATGGAATTTGGGAAATGTCATTTTACCAGTAACTGCGGTCCGAGGCTCCGAAAGAGCATCCATTGAATTATGGAGTAGAATTAGTCGCAGGCAATTATTTGTTTACTAATTGGTGAAGATATTCAATCATCGGCATGATCAACATACACTACTGTAACTGTAGGCCAAGTGATCCTGTTTGAAAAAGGGTAGCTAACTTGATTTTACGATGCACGAAAGTCAGTGGAATAACGTGCTGGAAAAACCCATCATCCGACAATGATGAATTTTCGGTCCCTCTCACTGTCACATTTAATGGCATACTTTATGGGCGAAGAGGATCGCAAGAAACACGAATGATGAATTCATTTTTTTTAAATTTATTTTAAGCCCTAGGCAGAAATCTTTTGACGAGCGTATCCACCGACATAACTAGGGCCTTTATTTGAAATTAAATTGCAAAAAGAGGTCTAAAAGGGTGGAAGTTTTCTCTTGACCTTGCGACGAGAAATAAAGAATTATAATATATAGTTGGCTACATTATCCACTCTCTACTAATGTTAGCATTCATATAGATTCGATATTATCTCTGGGATAACACGCCTCTCATAATGTACATTTGGTTATTTACGAATCGATTGAACTTCGTCTGGAATACGAGACTACTTTCAATCCTCCTGCTTTTCAGCTGTTTTCTTTCCTTGTTCTATATACATGTGCGCTGATTTTTCGTGCAAGGTTATCCTCTATTATTTTACGACAGCCTTTCATCGTAAATAAACTTTCGAGGTAAGTCTGTTTATAGCCTATGTTAGTTCGCAGTATTCCATGAATAAATACGCTGTTATGGCATTATTTCCCCAAACGATCAACATTAGCCAGACGTCCTAAAAGGGAACAGCATAGGAATTGTTTTTGGGATTATGAATCTCAGAGCAGTGCCTAAAAAATCAGGAATTTCTAAAAAAACTCAAGGAGTAATATAATAGCAAAACAATCACAATGCTCAAAGAATAAGAACCAATCTTTAAGAGCCAAAAGAGCCAATCTTCTTAACTAAAGTGTACTAGTCTTTTCATTTCCATTCCTTTACTGGCGTGTTCTTTCTCCTTCCTAGTTTTCTTCGGATCTCCTTTTCCTATACTACTCACCATGTCTCCCACATTTTTGTGGACCGAACTTTATATTTTTGGTGCTCTTATTTGTAATCCCTTGATTTTTTCTTAATTTCACTTTTTTTTTCTTTGCTATTTGCCCAATGTCATTGGCGTGATGCTGTTTCTGGACTAAAAATCGTACATCAATAAATTTGTAACAAACAATTCCCCAAGAAAATGCCATGTTTAGCAGATTTACTCAACACCGCTGTGGAGGGAATCATGTAAAATGACATTCCATCCGATTATTTGGTTTTTAGGAGCCATTGGGCCATAAAGTTTCTTGCATCGAAAGGCTTAGTGAACTTAGGCGAACCGATAAATAAGTTTGCAGTAGCGTGAAAAAATGATTGGCTTGATCTTTTTGATCAGGAAATTTTAGAGATATCATTTATCATTATAAAAGTATCTAAATGTGGTATGTATTGGAAAATGTAAAAAAACTAATTTATAAATTACTAATGATCTGCTTTCACTATCTTTGTACTCTGCGAAACTTTGGTAACAAGTGCTGCCAACGCGTACTGCGTTGCATATTTATATTATTTCTTTATATGATTAATTTACAATCCTATAATCATGCACTTGTAAAGCCTACCACGAAATGGAAATCATTATATAATAAATTATTGATTAAATATATGTCAATTTCTTACTCTCTCATTTACAATTTTAAGGGAAACTCGGCTGAAATGATAGATAAAATCGCTACAGAATGCAAGTTTTCTCGCAATACTAATTGAGTTACTGATCTATGAATTGCTAGACGTAAATGAAGGAAGACTAGCTTGGCAGATTCCACTAGAAGAAACTATGGTCGTGAAAAATAAAAATTCTACTGTAATCTGCCAAGTTAGTCTTCCTTCATTTAAACCCAGTATGAAAGACTTCCACTTGGTAACGCCTGATACAGTATCTTTCGAATACAGCGAATTTCATGTATTTCCGGTACGTGGCTCGTTGAATGTTGAATCTTCACCAATGTAGCAATCGCTTATAAAAATGAGAAAGCCTAAACATTTCAATTGATACATCAAAGTCCCCGTATCATAATCTGTTCCGATACAGCGCGTGCAAACTATTTGACGAAGGAGCTTTCGTTGCGTCCATTCATTCATTTATGCGATATGCAAGAGTATTTGACTTGCGGTTCCGTTAATACCCCTTCATCGAAAGACTTAGAATGCCATCGCCGCTGCGAAATCGTTTCTGCCGACCATCCAATCTGACTCGGAATATGATCGTCCTTAAATTCGTTTCTTTCGGCACTTTTTTATTCAACCGCCTCCACCCATCGTCTTCTCCCCCCTTCAGCTCGACATCTGCTCTCGTCCAGTCGTGACATGTTGCGTGTGTGCGTGGTAGAGAGAGAGAGAGAGGGAGGGAGAAAAAGCGGGGACCATTGGATGAGGCACAGTAGGAAAGATGAAACAGCGTCGTCCTCGTTATTATGCGGTACGTAATCGAGTCTCCGCAAAAAGCGGATCCGGTCGAGCGGAGAGAGAGAGAGAGAGAGATAGATAGAAATAGAAAGATGATGGGATCGCAGAGGTGCATCACTGGATGGCGATAAAGTGGAAAAAAAAGGTCTCTCTCTCTCTCGCTCTGCCGGCGAGTTAAGAGGGGTATAGAAGAAAAAAAAGGACAATGGTGAATTTTTTTCATCGTCATCATCATTATCTACGTCGTCATCTTCCCCTCTCCTCGGTGGGCCTCCCAGATGGTGGCGCCGCGTGCGAAGGAGATGCTTCTGGTGTCGGCAAGGAGGTCACTAGGGGACTGGGTGGATCGGAAAGGTGGGCAGCGGGTGAGAGAAAAAACGATAGAGAGAGAGAGAGGTACGGGAGGAGCGGTCCGGTTGGGTTGGTAGAAGAGGCCGGCGATGGAGAGATGTTGATGAGGGGTGACGAACTTCGAAACTTCGAACTTCGAAAGGGGCGAAAGAGGCGAAAATTAACGTGGGTACTTACCTGAAGATAATCCGTACAAATGCATAAAATAAAAACACTCAAACGAAGTTTTCGAAGTTTCGTCGGCACAACCACCTTCAGCAACCGAAGATGGCGATGAATGATACAAACACGTGCGAATTAAGTCAATGCTCGAACGCCTTCTCGCAGGTGTGAATTGGCATAGAATCGAGATCCGAGGGAACATTTTTTTGTGGTTTTTAGAATATTTCGTTGGTATAACCACTGTATTGATGTAAACGGCGATTATTCCAACATATCCTATTTCACGCGGAATTTTGACGGATAGTGTGGTCTATAGTAACGTGGCCTACGTGACTTGTAAAATATATAGAAAAAGAAGCGGCGTCAGGATTATTTTTTCTCCGCTAAAACAAGCATAAGGACAAAATTCTTATTTTCGGTTTAAGTTTGAAATAAACTTGAAGGTGAGAAATGAAGCGTACGAGATATCGATGTCACCTGATGATGATGTAGTTACATTGAAACCGGTCATAATAAATCTTATATCGTGGTAAATTGCCAATCTTTAATTAAAGTACGAGATATCGTTTACGAGCAATGAGTAAATGACACGATAAATAAAACTGGATAGATTTAAGAGCGAAATAAAAAATAAATCCTTGGAATTCTTGGAAAATATATGTAGTTATGCAAGTCTATTACTATAACTACATGTATCGTAATCGTGCCTATACCAATTTAATTAAATTAACTATTTTAATACAATTTCCCTAGAATTTATCAGTGATGCGGATCGGAATCCATTCCGATTATAAAGTACTCTAATTATTTTATAGCAAATATAAACAAATATTCACAGCCATAAAAGTAAGGCAAGGAGTCTAAGCGACTCGGTGCGCAACGGGAATGATTAGATACGTACACAATTTCCAAGGGATATTATTTCACCAGGCGGTCAATATTAGGCCGCATCTCTTAAAGTGATCAAGGTTGTTGCTCTTCGACCAATAATCACCCATCAAAGTCATAAATCCTGGATATTTAGGAAAATCTTAAATAGGGCCACAAGTACTTATAAAACAATAGAAGTATCACCCGTATATTTTGTGGCCAAAATTGACGCGATAACCCTTAAAACTAATTGAGAAGCTGCAGGCGTGATGTGGCGGAGTCGAACATAATGAATAACTGATCGTAGCACTTTTCCACTTGGTAAAATTTTATTTTACGACCGGGTTTCCATATATTTCATCATCATCAGGTAACAAAATGAAGTTGTGTGCCGTCTTATATACATTTAAGATCCCGGAAGAAGGACGTGGTAGGAAAGGAGGAGGGGGAAGGAGGGAGAGGGTAAAAACTAAATTCGATACTCAAAATCAAATCTGTTTCCACTGACTAAGTTCGGAAATTTTATTTAATAACCTGACCAGTACCATTCTACAGAATCTCGATCCCAATTATTAACAGCTTCAAAGCTTGCAATTGAAATTAGAAACGTTTTGCAATCGTCCACTTAATATAACTTTTCCTTGTTTTCTCTCTCTGTGGCATATCTCGTATTGATAGTCTCTCCCATCCACATACATAACAAAATGGTATTAAAATACATGCCTGCTCTGTTTCCATTCTGCGATTTGAAATTACGTACTTTCAAGCCGTTCAATCTCACGATGCATAATAATGTTTTTACTGATCTTTTCTATTCGTCATAACTCCGCGGATAGACGAATAACAATGGAGTATTTCTCCTCTTCCGCATAGTATTCACTTTAAATTGCTCTTATTAAGGTTTATTTCGGAATTCAGGGTTCATCATCTTCACCCAAGTAACTGGGGTACGACCTGAGCCTTTGAGGGCTACTACCTTCCAGGTGCTGCCATCCATAAATAAATGCCTCGAGCTCTTTATGGCACTATTTCACTCCATCTTTTCTCTTTCGTGTCTCGAAACCTCAAGGAATGACATAATCTCATCTTAAGCTTGGAGTCACGCTCACAGTATGGTTGCGTTCACTCCTTTTCAGTATCACGAGGTCTCGTATTCTCTGGGCGCCTTTCAATTCCTATCATGTCTTTGGCGAATATTCTTTAAGAACGAAAATCCGTGCCCCAAGGTAAGTGATGTAAAAATTATCGAAAAACTACGAAGATCATAAATGTACATAATATTTCAATTGCTTTTTTCCGGTGTCTTTCTGCTCATGTTTGTGCTTCGTACAGAATGCCCAGTTGTTAAGGCATTTCGTCTGAGATAATTTAATATATAATAAATAGTAATTCTGATAGAATAGATATTTAATTGAAGTATTAAATCAAAAAATGAAGTTTAATTTAAAATATCACAATCATTAGTGTTGTTTAGATTACACTCATTATCACACATTGGAAAAGAAATGAGAGTGCATTCTAAATGGCTCGATTAACTGAAATTGTGTCGTGGGAAAATCCGTTCAACGAATTTGAATGAATCGGTGAATAATGAATTATGTGTTGTTGGATTCTTACGTAAATATAATTTAATTCGAATCTCAGTCCATTTCATTGCAATATCATTTGGCGTATCCACGATATTCTCTGTTTTCTCAAATAAATTCACTCGACCGAACTCTACAATGCTTCCCATTGCCTCTCTTCATGCTAAAATCTTGGATCTTTTCCCGGTAATGATAATTCTTTTCTTAAAAAATCCATCGTTTTTCGCTACGGTTTAAAACTTAATAAATTTTTTCCTTTAAAAATTCTTATTAATCTAAGAGAAAATACGCAGTATGCTACCAAGCTACCCGTTTCGTATTTTAATATGACATTTATTCGGGTATACTAACTTTAATCTTTATTTACCTAACTTTTGGCATCGAGTTGTAAGCTTCCCAAGAAAAAGACGAGGAAACGCACTCGTTCGTATGTGCCTTCTCCTTTACCGATCGTTCTTTCGGACTTTTTAATTTCTTTTTCGTTTCTTTCCATGGATAAAATACGTATAATCTCTGTAATGAAGTTCAACAGCGGTTTAATGCACACCGACAGGGCGGAGTTTGCGACGATGGAAAACGGCGCGCTCTCAAGGTTTATGCATTCCTGGCGTGTGGGCGTTTAAGGCGATCGAGACCTTGGTGGGTGGCGAGACGGCCGTAGTTTTATTTCAGCCTCGTCGCATCCGCTGAGTGTGTTCACGAAAGCGAGCGCATGCGTCTTCAAAAGGGGATCAACCGCCTGCCTTGCGCGCCGTGTTCAATGGACATATTTCTGGCCCATTCGGCAAACCCATGGCGACACGGAGTCGATCGAGAGGACGCCGGGAACCAAATGATGCGTGCTTCTTCGTGTTCGGGAAAGGTAGAGGAGGAATTCTCCTCGGATGGGCGGGCAGTTTCCCCTGCAGGGACTCCGCAAGGGGTCATCCGGCGATGCTGCTAAGGCCGTGGGTACTATCCGATTGCAACTCCGCTGAATCTCGCATCGCCGGGTACTGTCACTAAACCCTCATTTCGACATTCACAAGGCGGAAGACTTTCAGTTCTCTCTTTAACCAAGAATTTCGCTGAGTTCCGGGTGTGTTTCCATAAGCTTACGTATGGCTGCCGTACTGGTATAATCAATCCAATGGTACCGATTTGGATGGAAAAGTAGTGAAGATAATGAAAGAAAGTACTCGAAAACCACTCTATACGAGATATAATGCAACGAGAGGCTAATTACATTTGAAATATTTTAAACGCGCAAAAAATTCTATTTAGAGTAATTATAATGTGGTGAGTGGACTGCACTTTATTCTTCAGTATTATTCGTATTGAAACAATTGAGATAGTCTTCATATCGTAGATATCGTCCCTAGCAGAGTCAACATAAGACGACGGAATATTTAAGCAACGTAATCCATTTAAAAAGGATTACATGTATAATCCTTTTCGTATCAATGTGAAGAACGAGTGCATTGAAAAAAGAAAACTGGAAAATGCAGTTGAATAGATTTTTTAAGGTTCAGCAAAGCATTGAATACTACATAGAAGGCACTGACTATTGATGGGTCACTGATTATTTCATTTACGCTGATTTGTCATGGGGCAAAAAATCAATGAATAAAATATCATTGGGGCACAATACGTAAGGGATACCGATTGATTCCCAGAGAAGAAGTGCTTAAATCCTTTTACATTAATTATTGTGTAATATTTTTAGGATTCTTACTGAAATTCTAAGGCTTAGGAGTGGAGTGTACAGGAGTGGTGCAACTATTTTCAGAGACATATGATAGCCTTGGCTTAATTTATTAACTTTTGTATTCTGTTTAAATAAAGCGTGGGCTAAAGATTCTTTGAAGCAGACGTTGAACACCCCATGCTTTTGCGTTACACTAGACTGCTTGTTGAGGTGCTTAGTAGTTACGCTTTTTGATGAATAACGTTGAGGCAACATTGAAACAAGGCAGGGCCGCTATTTAACATCACCGTGTTCAAATTTAATACACTGTCTTTGCTAAGGTATTTCGGCCATGTCTAAGTATCTAATTTCGTTGCTGACCGTCTATTAATGCTGTTACTACAAAATTTCACCGTTTCACCAATTTCTTTTTTTTAACATCACTGCTCAGGAAAAGGAAATGCTCTCTGTTCCATATTTCCCTTCTTATATTTGTTCGAAAAACATCTTAGAAGTAAGTGCTAAAATTAAAATTACGGTATTAAATGGATTGTAAAAAAAGGCCCGAGTATTTTCGTCTCTATGGTAACCGATACTTCTAGATTAATCGCCTTTTATCAGGCCCACTTCCCACAGACATTAAATGAATGAGAAATATTTATTTTCCATCATAAGTGTTGGGAATGCTTTATTTATCCGAAATCTTGCGTAATCAATTTTATCATTGACATTATCATTGATCTTTTTTTACACGATTTTATTTAGTTTTGTTCATTCAAAATTTGGGATCGATTTTGACCCAGTTTCCCATGTCCAATCGGCTTGAATCTTCGCATAATCACATATTTCCCAATGGAAATACAATATTATACCGTATTTGAGTTCATTTCACGTCCCTGGGGAATCATAGAGTAATGTAGCCATTTCCTTGAAAATCGGTTGGAAAAGTCGACTGCTACGAAATTTCTTTTAAAATTTGAGGAATTTCCAAGAGGGTAAAGTTTAAATTTGATTCCATTCCTCAGTCCCCCACCTCCCGAGTATTCACATCGTCTGAAATCCCTAACATGTACGAGCATTTCTTACGTATCAGTCCAAAGTATGCGGTTTAGGAGTGAACGTTCGAACGTCTCAAAGAAAAGACATAATCACGGGGGTGGAGCGTTGAACTTAGTTGTTGTCTTTAGGCGACACGAATCCTCGAGCAAATATGGATCCAGTGAGACTAAAAAGTTTAAAAATATTTAATTTTATTAAACAAGAGTATATATATTTTTTGAAGTGATATGCCGGTTAAGGTAGGTTTTGGATGGACACAACTACTAAATAAATATATTGTGACTACTGACAAAACACAATCCAGAAACCTTCTTCGCGTCAAGTCCCTCTTCCTCTATATGTACTTCCTTCCTCCCTTCATCCCGTCCAACATCCCTATCCTGTTCCTGCCCTTTCCTCGTTTGTCTAACATTCTCCCCTCTTTTACAGTCTTAAACATCCCACTGCCGATCAATACGCCCTTCATCCATTTTTTCTACCTCCATAGGATTTCTCCCTACAAACCCCTCTCTTTGCCCACCATACCAAGTACTTCCTCATTTGTTTTCATCTCTGTCCATTTCACCTTCTCCATTCTTCTCCACACCCACATTTCAAAAGCCTCCAATCTACGTCTATCCTCCTGCTTCAATGACCACGTTTCCGCACCGTACATAGCTACGCTCCATATCAAAGTTTTTACGAGTCTTTTCTTAATATCCTTAATCAACGTCCCTATCATCAACTCCCTCCTCCTTGTGAAAGCCTCTTTGCCTAGCGCAATTCTTCTCCTTACGTCCCTACTACTTTGACCGTGTTGGTCCAAAACACTTCTGAGGTACGCAAACTGTTCTACCTACTCTAGTTTTTGCCCTCCAATTTAATGTTTAGCTTAGCCTTTTTCTTTCTATAAAATCGCATAACCTTTGTTTTATCAATATCGATTCTCATCGTATACCTATCGCACTGAATTTCCAATTGTCTCAGCAATGTTTGCAACCCCTTGGCTGACTGACAAACTAAAGCTTGGTCATCAGCAAACCTAACTGATTTTACGAATTCCCCGCCCACTTTCATTCCTACCTCGAGTTCTTCCCATGCCTCTTTGATCATTTCCTCTGCGTACAGGTTGAACAGCAACGGTCATAATGGGCAACCTTGCCTTACACCTCTTCCTAACACTGCCCATCCGGACTCCCCGTTCCTCACTTAAACCTGAGCAGTCTGAGACATGTACAGGTTGCGGATTAGCCTCCTGTCCCTCCAATCTATTCCTATTTACTGCAACATACTCATTAGTTGAAGTATTCTGCATTGTACGCAGCCATATACTCATTAGTTTTTCCCAATTCACTCTATCAAACGCTTTTCCGAAATCTACGAAATATGCAAATACGTCCTGATTGTATTCTACTACTCAATCCAATAAATACACAGGTCATAAAAACTTTATTTTGCAAAATTTAGTCTACATCGATTTTGTCCCCTTCAAAGTACTCTCCATTCGTTGCTATGCACTTATTCCATCTTCTTTTTCACTGTTTAAAGCACCCTTTGAAGTCCTTGGCGGTTAGGCTTTTTAGTTTTCTCGTCGTTTCTTGATTTATTGTGTCCACATCTTCCAAGTGATGCCCCCTCATCACATTTTTGCATTTTGGGAATAGGAAAAAGTCGCGGGGGCGAGATCTGGCGAATAAGGAGGATGACCAAGGATGGTGATTCATAGTTTTTTTCAGAAACTGGCGAACAATCAATGCTGAATGTGCTGGTGAATTGTCATGGTGAAGGATCCATCCATCATGTTCGGTTAAAATAGTGTGCACTGTTGATTTTCCTAAATTCAGTTCATCAGCTATCATTCGGACAGTTTTTGACGATCGGTAAGGGCAAGGGACCACACACGATCAATTTTGTCGTCAACACAGGTGGTTGAAGGTCTTCCCGGCCTAGCATCATCCATGACTTCTTGTCGGTCATCTTTAAAATGCTTAATCCACTTGAAAACGGATGTTTTCTTTATAGCATTATCACCGTAAACAGCTGTCAACATTTCAAGCAATTATTGATAGCTTTCACCGCAATTTACCAAACACTTGATGCTGATTCGTTGCTCCGTGATTTCGTCGATTTCCGTTTTCGACAAACAGTAAAAACAAGGACAACAGAAACTAACATAACTGGCACCATACGCACAGCTCGACGATCCGCCAAGCACAGACGGCTCATTGGATTTAAGGCAACTAGCGCCGCTAGTGGGCGGCGCTAGTCACCTGAGCGGGGCTATAGTCCGCGTCATGACTGCCAGTTTGCACCAGTTCGCGCATTTATTGCACAGGCAACATATATTTTCTCGATTAGTGATCTCGTTACTGCAGTGGCATCGCGCGTGCCTCTCCCCTTCCTAAACCCAAACTGGTCATCCCCTGAGTAATCATTTGCCATCCTCCCCTGTTGATGACTCTGAGAACAACTTTAGCTGCGTGGGATATCAAACGTATTGTTACGTAGTCCTCACATGATGTAGCCTTTACCTTTTTCGGAATAGGAACTATCACCGATGTGACAAAGTCTCCCGGCCAGATTCCTTCCTCGTAGATGCTACCAATTAGTCCATTTACATGTGGACCCTTCCTCCCACATTTCCCTAAAACTTTTAGTATTTCCGCGCGAAAGCCTTATTTTATTTCAATTCCCTTAATGCCCTTTCTATTTCATCATTAAGTATGCCTGGACCTAAGCTATCTTCATCTACGTCATATTTTCTTTCTTGGACTAAACTTATTGGCCTAAGTTCTTTACGGTACAGTTCTTCTATATATTCCTTCCATCTGTCTTAGATCTTTTCTGTGTCAACTATTATCGTACCCGATTTATCTCTAACTGTTAGTGTAGATCTTTTCTTATAATAAATATCGGCTTTTTATGATCTATGAAGTTCTGAAATTTACTGACATTTCGTGAAAAAGTCACATTTTTATTTGTGGTCATGTACATGTGAAAGTATTTAGATTGCTGAAGAAACACTTGATTTCCACTCCATAGTTTATTTTGAAATAAGCAATGTGTTTTAAAGTTATAAGTCAAAAAAATATATTTATGATACATCTTTCTTTAGTGTGGAATCCGCGATGTATATTTAAACCGTGAGTGACCTTAGGTTATGTATCCAAGACAAATGATGAAAAGTAATGCAGCATCAAGTCACTCGTGCTTCGTAAACGGATATCACGTGAATATGCAGTGTATGAGCACTCTGAGGTTCTTATTAATTTTTTAAACGTGCTATAAAACTTACATAGGACTATTTATGAAGCGCCAATTTTCCCAACTATGGTCATTTGCCTGTTTTTCCCGCAATTTAATCAATACAATTTTTAAAAAGGCGCTGTTATGAAGGTTCTGTTATGTTAACACTTTTAAAACTCTTATATAGTTGCGCTCGTGATATCAGGTTTTCGTGCGAATGACATTTAATGTAGTTCTACAACATCATTCTATAGCTCTTCTGGTGGTAGTCCTCCACTTTCATAAGAGCATGTGCCTTTAAAATTTTGGATTTTAGATGCCAATTTGCATGTATTCTAACATTTTAAGGCATATTTTATCATCGTTGTATGATAGTGTCCATTTAATGCTACAAATTCATGATTTTAATCGAAATGACTTCACAATGTAAGCTCCTTAACCCAAGGCGTTTTTTAGAATGAATTTGAATCTGTTAATAAGTTATTCCTGCGTTAGTTGGTGCTTTCGTACGTACCGAGGGCCCAATACAAAGGTAATCAGAACGCCACCGGCCTATTGATTATCGTTGTCGTACTTCTAATTTAATTGGAAAGGATTTCATTACAATTTAATGTCAATTATTCTTGCATTGCGGGTTTAACGCAATGATATATGATTTATATCAACTAATGAATATTAGTTTTTCTCTGCTCCTGTAAAACAATCTGCTGGCCATTGCAAAATTATACGAACCTCGCTCGAAGAATACCACTTCAATTTTGTCATATAATTTTATAGTTTCCCATTAATGCGCGGCTAGGTTTCTATACATTGACTTCACCGAATATCGATACCACTCTGGTTTGCTCACCTTGTCAAGAGTGACCAGATATTTTTATCGGCTGCTGTTTTAGGTTAATAATGCCAATTCGTCATTCTACGCAATGGCGAGATTTCTCAAGGCGAGATCTCCCAAATGGCGTCAGTAATTGTGCAAGGTCTCATGTGTTCAAATGATCCTTAACAATACTACAAGCTAGCTCCTTGTCAGATGCGTATTTTATGAAAAACGGTGGCGTCATATTTTCTTTATCGCTCAAACGTACGTCTGGTCTTGATAACGTTTTAAAGGCGTTTATTAATCGTCTTGGCGTGTGTCCGTAGTCGCCACGATTCTTAAAAAAGGCCCCCCCAACTACCCGTTACGGTGCTCTCTGCGACTTTAATTCCTCATTTCGTTGTCCCCTTGACGCTTCGCCGGAGCACGCATGAATGTCGACTTGCGAGGACTAAAGGAAACTGGAAGAAGAGGAGGGAAGGATATTTGCCTTCATCTAACAATAAGTGATGTGTTGAGAGTGGTGTTTTCCTTCAACACGTGACGCGGAATGGAGGCATGAGTTATCTATCATGCGGAGGAAAGAAAGGGACCCTCGACTCGTAACTATCCACTTACGAGAATAAAAGGGAATGACCACTTGGCCAGTGAGCCCAATCTAAAGGAGCGGAGATATTTAAACTGACGGTGAAATAGTCGGAGACTACGTCATATCAATAAGAGATGATCTGATTTTTTTTAACTTTAAAGGAGGAATATGAGAGTACTAGAAGGCTACATTTTTACACAAACTGTACTTCTAAACATCAAACGTATGTACTCATTAAGTGGTGCTCTAAATAGAGAAGACGCTGGCGAATGGTGTCTACACTGCAGCTATGCCATTTTCTGCACGAGAACTGAGATAGTGGATGGACATATACACATGATGATTTTGATAGATACTACCGTGCTAAATGAATCAAAATGTAAACCTTGGTACAAATTTATATTTATGAGCCTTCCTATTTATTGTATTGAGTCATCCTTTCTAGGAGGAATACACATATATGCGTTGAACGGTAAGAATGGGAGATTATAGCCATTCTGGGTGATGGTAATTTATGCATCCATATTTTAAGTCGTTTGTCATCGCCTGTTAATTCATTGCCAAAATTTGATGAAGCGCATATCTTGAAGGGCACAGTACCAATTCCGTTACATGACACAAAGAGTGTACGTTGGAGGTACATGAGTCCGATATCAATAAGGCTCTCAGGATTGCATAAATACAGGTAGAAAGATATTTTCGTTTATGATAAAATTAGAGTTAATGTCCATTCAAAATATTCTCTTTGTCCTCTCTTAAAGTTTCCTGCTCCGCTCATGTCGACTCACTCGACTCGACTCACGAGTTAGTGTAGTTTATATTCCATTCCAATGATTGTTTATCGAATTATTTATCAGTAGAAATGCCATCTGGATCAGCCCACGCTCCCTCCCTTTTTCGTTGGAAAATAATGAGCTCAGTTTAAACAAGACGCAGTTTTCAACTTTCTTTTAATCACCTGAGTCATTGCTTCGATTTTAACCTTCATTTATCCTCATCAATGAGTAGTCATTGAGAACACTACAAATACTCAACATTAGTAGGAATTCTCATCGCAAAGCAATGGAAAATACTGAAAATTAAATTAAATTTTGTAGCACAAGTTAGAAAAATACTCAGGTATGCCTTAAATGGGTGGTGGCTGAATTCTGTGATAAAATAAAAGCGGTGGATAATTGGTATCAGTTTCACATGTATTATTTCGAAATGTATATACATGCCCTCGAGGGGAGTTTAGGCCCAAGGAAGATCGACGCCTTGACTTAGTGAATGGTGTGTTCAAAATGATTTAAATAAGGAGTTCTTGCAAGAGGATTTGTTAAGAGAAACTAGGGTCAAATCTCATAGAGAAAGTCAGAATCAGATTTTGGAAAAGTGTAGATTTCATAATTATCCTTTTGGTACCAAGGGAATTACCGATACCCCCACTTCAAACCAGAACGCTTGAATAAAATAAGAAAAATTGGTTCCCATTGTTTTGGATGTAAATGTTCGTTTTTTTCCCAGCCACAATTCGCTGCTACAACAAAACCAAGGCAAGCAACTCAGCACTATTCTCAGAAATACATTTTCATCCGCCGCCTAATTTCATGAAAATATCATAAATTTAATAGCTTGCAATTGCTTCTGCCATTAAAGGCCGGCATGCCAGGCCTCCCTTGCTACTTGGAGATAAGCAACGCATGCTTGGACGTGGACATTGAAGTAAGTAGGTTTTTGATCAGGTTAAAATAAAACGGGATCAGGGACTGAGGTTCAGGGGGTGGCATCTTTGCGTGCGACTTCGCGGTCACATACTACATATATTCCAGCGCGAGATTTCCGTCTGTTAGATCGAGTGGTTGATCACGTAGAGAGCAAGAAAAAAATCGCCGCAGTTTTCTCTGTTGAAAAATAGATGTCCAGTTATATTTCGTCACGGTCACAGTTTGGCTCTAGTTGTTTATCCTCCCTTTTCCGCTACCGCGAGGTCGGTCGTAGCGAACGGAATTCCTATGCCCAGGATCTATGGCCGAGGCATTGGAAGTCGACGCGTCTGGTTGAAACAAATGAACGGACGGGGCGCGCATGCGAAGAAAGAAAGGAAGAATGCTGGCAAAAAAAACTGACACGGACAAAATTCCCGACTGGGTGGATGCTTTGCAAGTGTCTCACGGCAATTGGAACTAAGTGAATACCAATGTATAAATACTAATCCGGGCAAATGCTTAGCAAGTGTCTCACGACAATTGATGCTAAGTGAATGCCTGAGTATAAATACTTTCCCGTGAATGTTCCTTGGGTCAAAGAAATAACTCTCTCACCCTCTCTGCTTCCCCAAGAATCTGCCGACGCCTATTTTCTTGCCTCGAAAAAAAAATCTTGTTCGCGTTCAATGTATGTAGGTAAAGATTTGGGTTTGAAAACTCGAGACCGCTAGCATCATTTCAGTTACACTAATACATGCCCACCAATACAACTCTGCCGTAAAATACGCTTTAGAATGGTGAAAAACTATGAGACTCCATTTTAGAACTAGCACTCAATTAATGTTGGATAGACCTTTTCTCGAAGCTATAAGTCAGTATAAAATTCCTTATAACATGCCCTACCTGAATCAAATAATGCCAATAAAAGGTTAGCATTCGTTACCTGCATGTATTGCAATCTTGTAAATTTGAAAATTTTAAATTAAATTTAAGGCTTTTTTCAGAATACTTGTAAATCGACTTGCAGTCGTAAACAACGTACGGTGAGGATAGTCAAGCATAGCGCTGGATGAATTAAACAATCAGTCGTTCCCACTTGCAGAACACAACTATAGAGTTATCATGTTGGTGTGCATACTGGGAAGATGATATCGTTTCGAGTTCCGCAAAATCCCACTCGAATTTTGTGACTAGGCATTTATTCTGTATTGCAGCGAGCGTAATAAGGAGCAAATTTTTTTTATAGACGGGACGTTAATCTAAATCCACGCCAGTGTAGACGGACCCTTATGAAAGCTTACGATAAATCACCAATAGGAAAAAGAAGCTGAAGAAATTGATCCAAAATGATAAACGGAGTTGGCGGTCTCCAAAAAAATTCAGCGTACATTGAACATGCTGAAAAATGTTTTTTTTTTGCCTTTTGAGTACTCACTGGTAAAAATCATTAAGACAATTGCAGTTAGTAATATTCTCGCGAAGAGCGAACGAGGAGCTGGAGAAATGTAAATGTGTACCATCGACGGTATTTACTGACTGATTCATAATAAATAATATAATAATAAGATTGATAAATATAATAATGTGCGTTAAATTCCCTTTACAGGTAGGTTTGCTCACATTTTGTATATTGTAGCGTGACATAAGGAAACAAAATTGAACCAATGGGCTCGAAAAAATTAAATTAACTCGAATATTATAATTTCACGAGCAGGTCACCATCAACTGAGTTGTTCTGCCGCGTTGCAGGTTCACTCATGGTTGACCTCCAAGCCTGTCTATCCTGAGTTAATCTTTTGGTTTCATTATACTTTCTTCCAATGTTAACTATGCCCAAAATCGCATACCTCTTTCTCCTTCGTCCTCTCTTCCATTCTATCATTCCCTCTAACACAGTCTTCAGTAAGCACTCAGTCCTGATACAATGTCCTAACCAAATCATCTTGATTTTCTCCACCAATTATTTCTCTTTTCCAATTATTTGTTGAACCAGCTCATTCTTCACTATATCCTCTCATCAAATTCCTTCCATCCTTCTCCAGATCTACATTTCAAAGGCCAAAGGAATGAATTGGTAAAGAGCAACAATTATTTCATGTTGTATATAGGTATTTGTGGACTAATTTCATAATTTGCCATTCGGGAGCCACCTTACGAGGGGAACTGTAGACGTCGCAATGCTGCAACCCCATGTAGGTAGGCAAATATTTGGGTATCAGAAATCGAGATAGCTAACATCACTGCAGTTACACTGATATATGTTACTCTGCTGTAAAATACGCTTAGAATGGCGAAAAACTATAAGACTCAATTTTAGAGCTAACATTAAATTAACTGTGGAGAGACATTTAGGGTCCTTTTCTCAAAGCTAGAAGTCAGCATAACATTCCTCGTGAGTCGATACAATGGTCTGCACGTTTTCATAAATAAATGTTGACAGGAATGATTATATTGTTAGATAATTTTCTTGTGGTCCCTTTTTAAGATTATATCGCATGTCAATGCGTGATGGGTAAGGAGACAAATTCATCCCCTCATGGCCGTCGAATAATTTACTGAACAGTTCCCAAAAATTCGGAAATATTTTTGTTAGTAAAAATCTCTGCAGTTAATTGCAATAAACTGATTGCGTTTTCGTTTCCAAATGGCTTTTGTATTCTCTCTCGCCTAGTATTTTTTAATCTTTAGCCTATAATAATTGAGCATGCTAAATAAGTCTCGCATTGGCACCGAAGAAATAATTTTAAAGGAAAAGCCAGAAGTATTTTTTTTAATGGTTGATATGATCCTTACATAGACACCTGCACCCACACGAAGCTCACGACTTGCTCCTCTGCACGAAATTTCCCCCTGGGTCCTCCGATCCCCGTTACTCAGCCGACGGAGAAATGCGTTTCCACGGGCAATCAATTCCTCGGTGTTTTTTCGACGTGCCCGAGAGCGCACCGGAAAGAAAGGAATTCACCTTTGGGGGATGTTTTCGTATGATGTTTCGGGGTTCTATTTTCGTTCTTTCTGAGCAGAAGGAATGTTCTGTCTGTGCGTAACCTCGCGCATTACACTAATAGGGAACGTGGAGCGATGCCAAGTTAATTCGCACTCAAGGACGGAATTTCGGATCGAGGCATGTGGGAGTCTCGGCCCGAGCACGTCCCGCCCCACCCTCGCCGGAGAGAATTCGCCTTGCCCAAGATCACGCCCCTCCGGCCGGGCGAAAGTTCTCTCTTGATCAGAGCAGACCACTTCGTTGATATGGCATGGAGATACGTGCCGCGTAGAGGAGTCGCGACCTAGATTTGATCGAGATGGGCAATAAATTTTCCTCGCCTTGGTTTCATTAGTTGAGATCTAGGTACATATATGGGTGACGAAAACGCAAAGAGGAGAGTCGTAATTTCACATTAGTTATTCCACTTTGCTTCGAGTATTTTGGACCCATCCGAGGAATTTTAGTCAAGGATTTAGGTAAAGCAAGATATAAGGGGTTAGAAAAGGGAGAGAGATTGAAGCAAGAGCAACTAGATTTATTGAATTACTTTATGATATTTTTTAAATCTTCAGAAAATTATGGCGCAAACCTTTTTACTTTTGATACCAAGGGAACTATTGCCACCCTTAAATCGGCCGAGTAAACTACCAGAATAAAATAGTCAGCAGCACTGGAAGATTTAAACGTTCTTACTCCACCCACATATTTCGCCATCACAACAAAACTTGACACGAAGGAATTTGAAATCGAAAAAACTTGCTATCTCGTGTTCCGTATGCAATCACTTCACGTTTACCCACTGCTGCCCGTGATAGTAGACTTCCTAACACCTACTAAGAGAATGTCCACGTGTAAGCTGGCAGTTAATGACGCAGATGTAAATGCTTATGCATTGGATATTCCAACCACTCATTCCTCCACTCTTCCAAGGAGATAGGTAAACTTTAAACGAGCCTTTGGCACCGCAGACCCATAACGTGACGGACTTCGAGCGTTGCCCATCCATGTCGCTCGATGGTCCGTGGGTGGGCGAGGGAGTTCACCTAACCATAACTACGCATTCGTCATGGAAAAACTAAATAAATCATGGGCACCTTTTCCTTCTAGTAGATGACGCAGACGCCGAAAATGCCACTTTATAACAGACATTATATGCAGCCAAATATATTGCGGCTAGAGGGTACGGTGTTTGATTTTCTATTCTTTTTCCACAATATGTGCCCCCTGGACATTTTTGTGCTCGTTTAGCTTTTTGCCTGCGGGCGGGCGACACATGTATGGAGAATCGAGTGCATTTCAAGCATCATACTAGAGTGAGAATTTCTTGCCGACTTATTAAGAGGCGGGTCATGTGGGATGAGCGTGACTTCATTTTAATGGGGGTTCCCTTTAGCGTGATGGTACGTGACATTAAAGGAATGTGAGGATTGAAAGCAAACAATGAGGCGTGTCGTAATTCATTTACGGTGCCTCTGGACCTCTGCCCACTTAGTTTGTACCAAATAATGTCTCCTATATTTTGCAATTTAGTTTTGTATTGATTCACAGAAAAATACGGGCATGCTTTGTTGATTATAACCCTTTATCAACACCTCATCGTTTTAGCACAGCAACATATTTCTGTTACATAAAATGAGGAGTGTGATGTGAATGAAAGACTGCCTGATAATTCGAGTTTAGTGAGGTCCAACGTCAACATCCCTCTTCTGAAAATGAATGAAAAAAATCTTCCTCTAAGGAGGTAACCAATTCGGACGCTGACATTGTCGGAAACTTTAATTTTAACGTACACATTATTCCTGAAATGTAGATGGGTAGAGAGATCGAGGTCCTTACTTGGGCGAAATTGAGGTCAAAGGGTCCCTTCTTCCATTTAAACCATCTTCATATACATGCTATATTAGCCATAAAATTTATAATTACATGCATACGCATAAATACATATATACAGAAAGACATACATTATGAACTGATTTTCACATCTAAAAAAAAAAAAATTATATATATATATATATATATATATATATATATATTATTTATTTTGTATGTATTATTTATTTTGTATGTATTACCAATATTATAGCTTTTTGAGCAATTTGTTAACTTTTTCTTCGGCGTTTGTGTTATTAAGAATTACTGATAGCTCTTGAGGTACAGAAATTTTCAGTGGCATGAAAACCAAAAAGAAAACCCGCAAAAGCGGGACTACCCTGTTCTGGTATACGGTATTTCTTTCTCTTACGTGACAGGTTTTGCCGAAAATCTGTTTTATTTGGTTAGCTCCCGACGGCGCCTCTATTCGCCTATTTTTTCCTAATTTCCGTGGTATTTGTATGAAAAAACACATTATGAGTTTTTTGTCGATATTATTGATCCAGAGGTGTTCCCTTACGCCTCTCTCCTTCACGGGTGGTTTATCATCCGCCGAAATGTGGCGAAGCCTTACCTTCCTACGGTCAAGATCCCATAATTAGCTTCGGTATTCGCTAACAAAGAAACAGTGTTGCATTCTTCTGTGTTTTTGCTCTTCAGTGTATCAAGGATTGACGAAAACAAGCGAGAAATAGGCGCGATACTTTTTTAAAATTTTTTACTAAAATAATGCCAGGAGACTCGGAGATACTTAATTATTATTACAACCATGTATAGGAGGGTAGAAATGCGCAACAATTTCTGAACAATTATCCTAATCTTTGCGCATCAAACATTCTTTCAAAAATGTTTGCGAAAGAATCGAATTCTAAGTCGATTGATTCTTCGAGAAGAATTTGCTTAGTTTTAGGAATAACCAGAGACGCAAAAGAAACGCTTATAGTCATAAGAGTATTCACAGGGAAGAAAATACAACAATGACCTTTCGATTTTTATGACGCCCTTCAGTTTGAAGAAAGGCATTTTGAAACTTTTATTTGGACAGAGTGGATATTCTAAAGAAGTGTTAGCGTGCAGCGACAGAAGAACAATTTCGAGATTGAATAATGAAGAGAGGGTGTATTAAGGCTGAGAATACGAAAAATATGTGATTTTTCACTCACAATCTTCAACGTTTGCATTGAAATCTCTCAAAAACGGCAAAGGAAAAATCAAAGTAACGGAATACAGGGACACGAAAAAAGTCAGCATGTTTTGCTGATGATATTGAATGAGAAAGATAATGATGGCGAGGGTGTGAACATATTAATGATCAAAATAATGAATTCGGAGGAGAAGGTATTAATGTGTGACTATCGAGAGGCAAGAATCGGTAAAAATGGTAGGATTTTGTAACGAGAAGATTGATCCAAGTAAAGGAGGCATTCTACTAGAAATTTGTTCTGAAAGCTGAAGAGACCACTGAAGTAGGTAAACACTTCTCTCAATATTTGTTTGGAACATACCATTTTATGGTTTTTAGAAATGGACGTTTAGAGCAAAGAAATGAGCTGATTGGGAGCAGTACAAATGTGGTGTTACAGAAGAAGGATGAAATTACATGGATGGAGCAAGTAGCTAATGAAGTTTTGGTAAGGGTAGGATGGAAGAAGAAAGTATGTTGAAAACACAATGGAAAAACAGAGACAATCTCGTCGGAAAAACCGTAAGATACACGTATAACAGTCTACAGATGACTTTCATAGAAGAAAAAATAGATAGAAAAAGCTACAGAAAATGAGAAAAGGAAGTAGTACAAGAATGGAATGTGTTAACATATTTTGGGTGGTGTTAATACGATTAGTAATGAAGAAAATGAAACACTGCCTGGCAAAGAACGCAGTAGAAAGCAGAAAGCCATTAATAAGTTATATGCTGATGATGTTGGGGACATTTCTATTCAAATCTCCTCTTATATATGGAGTACAAAGGGCACCGAAGTTCCACAGATGCATAGATGGATGTGCCGTGAGGTCAAACCGGTATATGTACTCATAGTTTCTTGTATTCTACATTCCCATACATTATTTAGATATTCGGTGGCGCTGCCGTGTCATCAAATACTCGTTATTTGACGATGGACGGAAGGATGGGTAAAACGATCTTCTTATCATCTGTCGCCATATTGGACGGCGTCAATCATCCATACAATCCTTGAGCTGCAATTACTCTACAATTAATATACGTATCTTATCTCCTATCGTTCTAGGCGCGGCTGTGATCTTACATCCATCTATCTGTATGGCCTTCATTCCTTCTCCCTCGAATCCTTGAAATATTGACCCTTGGAGTTTTCGCCTATGCAAGCAAAAGGAATTATAAAACTCGATACCATTAAATAATGTATCGCATAAGGGGTCACCAAATGATCTCATTTCAGCGTGTCTTCTCCAAGAATGTTTTCTTATGCACGATACAATAACCGTAATGGGCGTGACTTAAAGTAAAGCCGCCACGTTTGTTATTTTTGTCGGGCGGTGTTTCTATAAAGAAACAGAGAAGGGTGGAAGGGGAGCTCCAACTCAGGCGTGGCTCACCTCTCATTTCGGCTGGATGATGTGGCTATTTCGGGGAATTCATTCCCGGACATCAATCAGCACATGGCCCCTCGAGATATCGAACGATGCTACGCGTCGCGGAGACCGGATGTTTCCCTCTGCGGTCCTTTATGCAACCGCTCCTCGGCCTCCTCTGTCCGATATCTCCGACGATCGGGAATAGTCCTCATTGGTCTCAAAGACTTTCCTTTAGCGTGCACCCATACTGAAACAAAACAACGGAGCTTAAAAAGAGTAAATTTTCAACCCCTCTGTTTGGAGTGCGTTGCTTGGAGTAAATTGGGATTTCCCCCAGCTCCAAAAGCCAGGCCACCAACTCTGTCCACTAACATGTCAGGAAAAACCGCTTGTATGTGTAAGTTATTTATACGGTACTTTCTACGCCAACAGGGAATTGGTTTTTCATACAGACTTGATTTCCGACCCGCAACGTCTCAGTTCGTGTTCACCATCTATAATGAAGTCGTGACGCAGCATAAGCCGAAATTTTGTGAGCACGTTGATTAAAAGGTTCATCACATAACAGCTAGTAAAATAACGAGACAAATCAGCCATAAAAATGCGGTATTTTTCAAAATTGTTAAAGCTTCACGGCAATATTTTTTCCAAGAAATGTTCTCTTTGAAGAATGTACCATGCCTTTTCACATACGGTCGACTGTCAGATTCGACCCTGACGTTGAATGGTACCCGTACTCATCTGCTAATGAGAGTCTCAGGTATTTGGCAAATGCATGGATTGGAAACACCATATATTATTCTTCAACGGTCGAGAAGCCTACTCATTGCTCGATCAATTTGCCTTCCAAATTCCAGAGGATGTAATGAGAAAGTTCAGACTTTTCCGTTTATGTATTTCAAGTAACTTTTCCGAAATCCCACACCATTATTTGTAAACATTAGCAAATGCAGGGTACTTGAGGCCCTTTTATATAAAAATGCCTTCTTTTTATTACCCTTAGATCATGGTTCAAGGGCTGAGTGATGCTCCATTCACATGCTAATCGACATGATACCATTACACCATGCGCAGAAGTTCATCCTGAAGCATTAGGGAAATAAAAATGATTTTTAGTTCATCCAAGTATAGAAAGGAAAATGGAGGTGTTGAAATAAACATGAAGGGATACTCTTGGAAGAACTTCGCACGTCGACTCCTTCAGCACCACTTTCCGTTCAAGCCATTTTATTCACATTCGGATGAAAGGTGTTATTATTAATCCTAATTTTTAGCCATATATAGCTTGGGGCGTGGGGAGCTATAATGTGTAACGTTATTAATTCCATCTCACAGTGAGATTCGAAAACTTTTAAGTTACTAGGAATGGATAATGCGTTATTCATTGTTTTTACTCTCTAGAATCCAATAGCGATGTAAATATTGCGCCAAAATCGTACGTTTTCTTTAAATTCTCCGTGTGTTACTGTCACTTGGAAGAACATTAACAAAATAGAATGGTTTATATATTTTTTATTGCTAATGCTATCCATTTGACTGGGTCCATACCCATGGGCGTGAGTCTGTTTAGCATTTAGATTTCATTTTTGTTTTGAGCACTAGAACCATGAGGGTGCTATCTTCGACTAACGTAAAGTCTCGTCTCCGACAGGACACCCTGAGGGTTGGAATTTCATCCCGACAACACCTACGAGCAATATACTGAGGATGAAGTACAGCATTTTAAAATTATCAATTCGGCAGAAATACAAGTCTTAAGATAAGTGCCGAAACGAAATCCCAGCCCTTTGAGCGAAGAAAGATTTGAAATTCCTCGACCTGATTAACCGACTTATATTTTTCTTAAAATCCGCAATAATCCGTTTCCTTTCGTGCAAGATAAGTGAGAAGGAGATTTTGCGAGAAACGTACGAGGTCAAGATGATATCGAGGCGTGATTGTTGAGAAGCTGATCAATAGTTACCCCCCTACAGTATCACCATAAAGATTAATTAACTCAAAAAACAAAACTGTAACTATGGGAATAATATCATTAACACCTAATATGCTATTTAAACACCTATATGTTAATACGAGTTTGCTAAATCGTTTATTATTTATCGTAATTTGTTACCACCTCCGGTAGTTAAATTCCATGCGGAATCATTAAAGTTTAATTATAATATAATATAAATTATAATGCATCATTTTTAACAAAAAATGCTCGTCGGTTAAGTGTACAGGGCGTTTAGGTGACTGACTACGTTAGGATCCCGAATGAATGCAAATCCGAGTATTACCTCTGGACAATGCCAGCATAACGCAGGCTATATCATTAAGGAAACATCAGAACAAGAAAATGAATTGCTCCCCTTCCCTGAGTTCACTAATTCATGCTTATCGCGTGGTAATCTGATTCATTTATCAAACAAATACTCGAGTTTATTTCTTCCGGTGGCAGTCGAATAAAAAAAATCGGTCGATTATCTAAGATGAAAAAGGAAAAAAAGCAATACCATCAAGTTGTATGTAGCGTGTGACCACATATGTTATTTACGTGAAGTACACGGTTTATGATTCACTTGTGCGCAATTTTGTACTTGAATCTTTTCGAATATATCAGTTAGAAATCAAGCCCATCGGAACAAGGTGGGGTGGAGTTGCCTGCCTGCCCAAAGACTTTCAGGTGGAAACATTTTCCCCAGAATACATTTCGGTGCCAGTGGCGGTAGCGCTCCGTGGGATTTTTCCCCTCAAGGAAAATAGTTTCGGTGTCCTAAAAAACGGGAAAGCATCCCCGATTTGTTTTTTTGTCGTTGATCTCCTAATGCTGTCTGTTGATGCTAACTGTCGATGTGCTTTGTATAAAGATGACTTGCATATAGAGTTGCTAACGTCATTCATAGTCTATGAGTGGTTTCTGGCGTCTCCTCTACCAAATTATTGATAGCGAAAGGCAATTTTGAAACTTGTCATATTTCTTTAAAAGTCACTTTGGGTTTCAACGACTGAAACTTCTTGCACAGTGCCTTATTTATAATGTTTTAGAAGTTAAAACGGTGTCGTGGTTGGAAATAAATCAGTGATAAATTCTTGATTAATTATTTTTAGGAGAATCGAGGCTTGGCCAAGTATGTCTTTCTCGGTATTTTGTTAATATTGCTCCAAGAGATTAAACATCTCTGGAAATAGTGTCTCCAGACTTTGGCGGAGAATGGGAATAAGAATATTTCGAGACTCTTCCTACCGATAACTCTGATACGAAAAAAATATGAAACTGTTCGTTTGGACACAAAATCGATTGTGGGTAGTTTACTCATGTGGTTATCAATGTTCACGGACATTTTTCCCGGGGAAAACCACCCAATCATCCCTGTTGGGCGTCCGCACCAGAAGATTTTAACAGCCGTCGTGTGGGGAGGGGAGGGGGTAGGAAGGGTTGCAAGTGATTTTGAATCCCTTCGATCCCCTCGAACAATCTGTGCCGCACAGCTGATCGGCAGCTGCCCCCCCTCTCCTTCGGCGTAATATATATTTTTTCCTTGCCTCTCTCGCTTTCCATGGTAACCCCGCCTGCCGCATAGGTGGCGGGCTGTCGGGCGAGAGCGGTTTGAGCTTGTAGTAGTAGGAGGGAGAGGCAATAGTAGGGAGTAGGGAGAGAATACGATGGCAAGAAGTGAGGGAGGAGGCCTGAGTGGGCACCTCGAGGGAGGGAGGGGGGGAAGAGGAAAGACGAAAGAAGGTGGGTGGGATGAAGAATGGAAAGGGAAGGAAGGAAGAAGGGAGGGAGTTGGCGGTAGTTCTGCGGTTATTGGTTTGAAAGTGGAAAAGGGGGGGTGAAGGAGGGGATGAGTTGCGTGTCGGTTCGCGTCGCTAGCGTTTTGTTTGGGAGGGAGAGGAAAGAGAGGGGCGAGTGCGTGCGAAAGGAATGGTTTGGGGGAGTGTGTGGTTCGCCGGGTCTGGGGGGGGAGAGGAAAAGGAGGGAGAGAGGCGAGGGAATGGCCGTTCTGCTTCTTTTCCGATCCCGTCCCGTCAGTTCCGTAGCGAGTGTGAGGGGGGATAGTTCGTTCTCGTGAGTGGAGGAGTGAGTGAAGTGAGCGGCCGAGGGAGCGTGTTGCTCCGAAGCGGAAGGACAAAAGGCGGGAAGGAGGTGAGGGAGGCTCGGGCTGAGTTGGGAGGGTGCGGCGTCTCGTGGGCCCTGTTCGGTCCAAGGATAGTGGCTCGGGTGAGACTGTCTGCTGGAGGAGGGAAGTGTCTGGCGACGGCAGTTGGTGGAAATTTAAAATAAAAAACTACACTCATATATATGTATATATAGATATACACGACAAACAAAAAAGGTGGTGAAGAGCGGCGGACTCCCTCAAAGACGCGCAATCTGACGCATTTTTCTTAGAGAAAAACGAACAAAAGTGCGATCTCCCTTCACTTCGTCCTGGAGAATATTTCGTTTACCTCCCGTGGAGGGTTGAGGGAACACCTATTTTTTTCCCGCGCCGCTAACAGAAGGGAAAAAAGATAACTCACAGGGACATCCATACATTCGCCGGCCCACCGGTGGTCGCTTGCGGAGAGTTAGTTACCCGTTTGGGGTTTTGAAATCGTCTTTCGAGGGCACGAGGAAGGACTTCCGAGGACAACCGCTGCACGTCGTTTGAGCCCGGGAGACCAGGTTCGCAACCTTGTGACGAATCTTTTGAGTGGCAGTTGGAGGTCTCCCCCATTCTGCGAATAGTCAGAAAGGTTCTTGCATTGTGGAAGACGGCTAAGAAATAAAGGGCATTTCGGCTGGGTTGACATTGCTCGTGTTCGTGTGCGAAAGTTTGGACCGGCTATCCATCGGACATCTTCTCCTTTCCCAAATTTCGGTCCAACTGCAGTGCGGAGACTGTTAAGATAGTTGTGGGACGGAAATGTGCGATCGTTGCATGGTCGCTTGATCTTCTAATCAGCTGTCATCGAGTGCACGGTTATCCTGAAGGAATGAAGGAAATCAATCCCGGTTACAAACAAAGGTAAAAATCTAAACTTAATGCCATAGCGCAAACTTTGAGTAATATTGCATCAATTTGTTCGTACTCTACCTACCCAAGTATTTTTTGAAGTACCAACGCTGTGATAAAAAATAGCCATGTAGAAAGATAAGAGATTTTCAACATCTGTAATTTGCTAAATATTTTAAAACTTAAAAATTATGCATTACTTGCAAAGAAATCAGTGAAGGTTGAAATCACTCTTGGATGTTTAAAGTGGTTAAATGAATAATGACAGATTTCAGAGGGCGGAAGTGCATTTACAAAACTTCTGACCTAAACTCATCTGCTTTATTTACTGTAAGCGCCGTTTCATGTCACTTATAGACTAAATGTCTTAAATTAATAGACTAAATGTCGTGTATTAAATAGACTAAATGTCGTGTAAATAGTCTTACTGTTACTTAGGACGGTCGCTTTTTTGTGAATATTTTGGAAAACGGCGAAACGTAGTATGTCACCCAGCTATCTGGCTAAATGTCGACTGTGATTTTAACTTTCAGGTGTGTTAATTTAGCGAAATGTATGTCATTTAAGCGATATTACAAACATCCTGCGAAATAATATGTTTTGGGCTCTTGGAGTGGCATTTATTCTGTTGTTTCAAGCGAATGTCGGAAAGGAACTACGGGATAAAAGTATTTTTAGTATTTTCCGCAAGTTGTAAAACTCGTAAAAATGTGGGAGTGTTATTAGTAAAAATGTGGGAGTGTTATTATTTAAAGAAATGCGTATTGTTTGTCGCATGCGTGTATTTTAGGCATCAAAACATGGAATCTGCTATGATAAAATCATGCCAGTATCTAAACTTGTAGAGCCATCCACCAAGTTTTGCTGTAAAATACTCTCTGCTCGCAACAATAGCTATTGTATTTTAATGGTATAGTGGAACCGGAGATTTAAAAAATTACGATGCTTTGTAGGGTGAATCTCAAGGCGAGGTGGTAAATTTTTATATCATTATAAATTATTTACCGTAAAATAGTTAAATATTTATTTAATCTTTCGATCAGCAAATTACTTGGTTCATATCATTATTACAAGTTGTATGGAGCTCTCTGCCTTCCTCATTACACCAGCCCCTAGCGTTTCCAACTAACGTGTATGGAGTACGTGATAATGACTATATTGCGCTCCATGAAATTTAGAGCATTCCTCACAGGCCTAAAGTTCGGCGGTGGCCCACTTAGCGGATTCAAGTTCGGGTTAACGTCATTTTGCCTCGGGGTCCCTGCATCGAGAAGCTGTTACGCATTTAGAATTAGTTAGCTCTCTAGTAGTGTGACGTCTTCACAGATCGTTGAATGTGCCAGGTTACTTTCGGAGTCACGAATCGCTTTTTGTCGGTGACATGGTCACCTCGAGGTCCCCACGTACAAGGCGAATTACAAGGACACCTCACTTTGGTGGGTACAGGAAGGGCAGATATATGTACTTATATTTTCAGTAATGCGATATGAATTATTCACTGGGTCTCAGCATAATATTAGTCGAACTGGTTTAGGAAAATAAATGATATACCTAGGTTTTCGTAAAACTGTAAATGATCTCTCTTTTGGGTAGCGAAATGGAAACAAATCATTATTTTACATCCATGAAAACGAGACTGAGCGACTATCCTTCTTACTCTCTTGTTCTTAAAAGAACACCAAAATACACGCACCACGAACCAAAAAATGCCATAGTCATTTCAAAGAGAGGTAATGGCTATTATCTCGGATGCGGAATGAGAATTAGGACAGTTTGGGCAGTAATGGAGAAGTAAATCCTTGTGATATTTCGGGCTCTTTAGGTCAGAGTTTCTTCATCTCCAGGCATCTTCGTGCGAGAGTGGGAAACGTCAAGAAGTAAGAAAATAAGCATCAAGAGATAAAAACTACCTCCTCATATCTTTATTTCCCACACGTGTTCTTTCTCGAATAAGTTTTTCCTAGCAACCTTTCATCATAGAAGAAGAATCCCATGATCATAATAAGCCAGATTTGGGCTTGGCTACGGCGATTGCCACCTATCACCGTTGGAATCTGATGCGACGTGTAATTAGCCCATTTGCGACACGTACCCGATAGAGAATGTGGGCTATCAAATTCGCTGAAGAGAATGCCATAAACGTTGGTGCCTGTAGGAGAGGCTGGCTGATGGTCCATAGGCTTCTCTCTCTCTCTCTCGAATCCGTTCCTGGGAGGGGGGCACCAAAACACATTGCGACTCTCTCTCCACTCCTCTGGTGGAGGAAATCTTATTAAAGCAGAGAACGTGTTGTTTCGGAGTCTTCCTTGTTCCTCTCTCTCCTCCTCCCCCCCACCCCCTCTTTAACCTCCCCCCACTTCGCGTAATCCTCCCGCGTGAGCTTATGGACTCGACTTAGTTTTTGCTCGTGACTTTGCTCACGACATGACCTCTTTCCCCTGTCTCTCGGGGACTTCTCCCACGCCCTCCTTCTTCCCTCCGCCATATTTTTTCCTCTTTTGTGTGTTCCTACGTCTGTGTGTGTGTGTGTGCCTTGTGTGTGTGAGCGCGCTTCCACCAAACCACCTCGATGACCTCACGCCTCGGTCGGTTACGACGGAACCCTTTTGCATGCTCGCGTCCGTTAGCATCTTCACTTCTGCCGCCCGCGCATTTCCCGCCCCTCCCCCTTTTTTCTCCTTCTCTCTCCCCCCTCGCATCTTTTTTTCATCCTCATCCCGTAAACTTCGAGGAATTGCCATCGGATCCACGATGCATCCCAACACTTGACGACTACTGAATGGGGGATACCAACCGCCCGTTCCCACACACCCTAATATGCTTAACGAAGGAGGATGTAAAGGAGTCCTGCATGGGGTCCGTCTGAGTCCTGTTCGGGTGAGCGGAGCTTGCGTGGGAGTTTGGATGACCAAGTTCCGGAATGGGTCGTGAAGATCCCAGGTCACGAGGGTTTATGTTCGCGCGAATTCACAGGCCCAGGGCTACGTGTAGCCTGCGCTACATTTTGCGTTGGAACCCCGCGAAATATCGGACACAATGATTTTCATTGTACGTTCATGGCTGGTGCGGCCAAGCTCCGCTGTGATAAATCCTTGTCAATATTCATTCAACGTCCCGGAAATGTCAGATTGATACGAAACCAAGGTATGACGACGACTCCGATGTTATTGATGCGACGAGCATCCATTGTAATTTCATGCATCGAGTTGTAGACAGCCAATTAAATTTCAGCGTAAAAATTTGATTTTGCAACAACTTCTTGCGGTCGTTTGTTATATACTAAAGTAAGAAGCATTTAAAATTTGTTTCGAACATTTTTTGGTATTTTTACAATACTTGACATCTTTTCTCTCGTTTAGTACAGGATGTAATCAATATTCGGGTAATATTTCTTTTATTTCATTGAAGATATTCGTAGAATTTGGCGTTTTGACGCTTTGTCGAAAAAACAGCCAGGAGTCGACTCCTAATAAGGCCGTTAATGCCTGCTAATTTCTGTAATTCATGGTCGTCGTCCTTCATTTTGGTTTCAAGTATGATGATGGCAAAATCTCCCTCGCAACCGAAAACTGAACGGCAGGCTGCCTTTTAAGTTCTTAGTGTCATGCTTAATACGTACTCTTGCTCCGGCTCGTGTGGTATAATTGTGGACTTCACATGTAAATTCATGATCCACTTTCAAGGAAAACTGCCCTTCGGCAGGATAATAAAGGACGACTTAATGAGTACATTCTTATTAACTCAGATCAGTAGACGTTGCCATCTCATTGGAACATTATTCTACCAAGGAGACCTTAGACTGCGGCTGAATACCACGGTTGAGTTCAAGTTGCTTCGCCTAACCATAATTTTCCACAAATGGCAGCAGATTTCTTGAAGCAAATGTAAATCGTAAGATTCTTCCACCTGACTTCCAACGACCAAATGGCGCTTCAAAGAATCATTCATTATTTGCCGAGGGCTTGAGAGCGATTGAGCGAGGTCATAGTTTGAGGGACGCCGATGGCATATTAAAGTGCCGACGGGCCCCCTTCTTGTATTCCGACACACGGCCGGAAATCCTTACGACATCATCCCGCCGTGAGACATCAATGGCATACCAGGTAAACCACTGCTGAGGATTCGTCGTCCGGGAACCGGTTCGTGCTCTTTCTTTTAACCACTCTGTCGAACGAGTGCGTCCCTAGTTCGTTTGCCGCAAAATCTCGTGGTCGCATCGGTCGAGTCGATCGTTGTCGTCCATCCACCGTCGACCCGAGCGCAGCGGCCTCCGCGACCGAGTGGGAAAAGGGGTGTTGAGGACGGGGACCGGCAGACTTGTCCGCACATGCGCAAACTCGAGATCCAGAGGCCTCTTCCCACCCTCTCCCCTCCCTGAATCCCCCACGTCCTCCATCGCATCTCCGGGCGGTGGCGGTTGCCAAAACATACGTTAGGGATTTCTCCGTCGGGCCTGTTTTCGCAACGGTCTCCCAAGGGAAAACAGATTCAAAATCCCGCTGTGGAGAGGGGGTGAGGGTGATGAGTGTTCTTGCCATGGGCGAAAAATGATTCCGAGTCCGTCTCATTCGGTGTCAAGGGAGGTATTCTAGCTAAATGTGATGTCGAATTAATACCCTTAAGTGACTTAAGTGTTGGTGGTCTCAGTTTGATAACGTACAAAGAATAATTGAGCCCTTGTCGCCAATGTCCTGAAAGAGAAGAAAATTAGTGTTTGAGGCATGAAAAAGTTTTCACCTTGGTTCTTAACGGCTTGTGTTCAAAAAATACCTTAGGTCTAGGGTAAAGTTATAACTTAAATTATCAAACCTTCGATGATTAATTAACGCTTTTAAATACGCAGTTACACGTTGTATGTATGCATTAAAATAATTATTTATGCATACAAATTATATATATATATATATATATATATATATATATATATATATATATATATATATATATATATATATGTATGTATGTATTTATTTATATAAGTGTAGTTCATGTCTGGCCTCCATACTCTGATGCGAGAATGTCAGACGCCGTTTGCCTCAGTACTACAAGTTCTGTCCCAAAATTAGTAGGACTGAGTCGATAAAAAAATTGTATTGCCAGATTTGATACATTCACTCGGAAGTCTTCGTAGTAGCACCCTTGAGTGTCCACATTCAGTTGCCAGCGGGTTTTCTACGCTTCCGCCTTCTGGAAGGCGTCGCCCGGAATGCTGTGAAGCTCCGTCGTCGTGGCCTGTTGTAACGCTTCACCGAGGTGACGTCTTTTCAGCATATATTTGAAGCGGGGTAAGAGGAAGAAGTCTGGTGGGACATTGTCTAAAAAATTTGGATCCCCATCATGGCCGAGAAGCTCTTGGTAGATCCGCGTACGAGTATCCTTTTGTTCGTCCAAGAGCACTCGCGGCACCAACTTCGCACAAGCCTTTCTCAGGCCCATGTTTTCGGTCGCAAGTCGATGCACATCACTTTTAGGGATGCTAAGTTCATCTGACACCAGCAAACACTTAATCTGCGATCCCAGTCCCGCAAAACCCTCTCTCTTGTAAGATTTTCGTCACTTTTTGAGGTCGAAGAGTGTCCTGAACGTTCGGCGTCTTCAACATCTTCTCTACCACACCGAAACAACTTGTGCCACTCAAAAACACCCGATCCACCCATGGCGTTATCACCATAAGCTACCTTGAGCATGTTATATGTTTCTCTTCCCCGGTTTTACCCTGTTTCACGCAAAATTTGATGGCTTACCGCTATTCCAATAACCGGTTCATGACGGAGCGTAACAAGGTCACGTTACAGAGATTTCGCAAACAAACGACCCTACTCCACCAAGGCTTGAAGCCAACGGCCTCCAGCCTTTCCTGAGACCCCTTCCCTCGAACCCAGCCAGAGAAACCGCCGCCCATCTGTCCGTCCATCCGGGAAAAAATGTCATACTACTACTTTTGAGACACCTTGTAGGTGAGCTCTCCTATCAAATCAGCGTTCGGGTTGATTACTGTGGAAATAGTTTAGCGCATGCAGTAAATAAAGCGAAAATAACTGGCAGGGAAAACCAAACAAAGACAACTACGAGACGTACATATATACGCCACGTTTTTTATGCCCATTATGGTCTCCAAAATTTCATTCGAAGAAATTCATTGGTCCTTTTTTTAGCCCAAATTAAATGCTGCTTTCCCGTCTCTCGAAAACCCCTCGCTTGTGTTATCTTTAAGACATTTTTAGGAATTTTTACTTCACCCGTTCAGGCGTCTCACTTAGTGCTATTGCTTTGTTTATTTCCTAGCCGAATGTAATAGTTAATTCCATCTCCTGATCTTGGTAGTCACATCCATAATTGCCATCTCCACTCATGGTTTTGCATAGAGTGTGTTCCTCCAGAATCGAAAAATTCAAGTACAGTGGACTTAGGTCTCTCATTGATATTTTATCCTGGAAAATTACTTTCGTTGAAGTTTTTTTCAATGTCTTTCGCCATTTTTCTTGGTAAACTATAGCACCCTCTGTTTATCGCCCATAGCTTTTGTTTTCGAAAGGAAAAAGGCATAGCGTTTTGCAGAAAATGATAATTTGATTTTTTTCTACCGCATTCCAGCAGTCGTTGCTCACGTGTTTCCCATGTCGTGCGATGGTTAAGTGACGAGGTGAAAACAGGCGCTTTTCAGCATACCATTGACGCCTAAGCTTGGTCTTGACAAAACTCAGTTTTACAGTGCTTCTAGTATGCTCTAACAACTGCGTTTTTGTTTTATAAGGAAGCTATTTAATTTTAAAAATGTTCTCTAAAAATTTTATCAAATTTTCTGTATTTTACACGTACATGTGTGTGTGTGTGTATATATATATATATATATATATATATATATATATATATATATATATATATATATACAGTATATATAGTATTAATTATAATATATATATATATATATATATTATAATTAATACTTAGTTGCGACATTCCTCTGTCATTTGATGCCTTATGAATACTACTGAATAGAATTATTTCAAATATTTTAAACGAATCATTCCATTTAGATTGAATAGCATATTCGTACCCGGGGAAATAGAAATCTAATGTAGCATCATAGGGAAAATAAATTACTTCCCAAGAGAAGTTTGAGGGAATAATATTCTTTGGGAATAGCATTAATTTTAGTTTCACTCTCTACCTTCTTGTCAATTTGTGGCATTTCCATTATCAACTTGTCAAGAAACTTATTAATTTAGAATTTTATGGCTTCGCAGAAGTTTTGCCCCATAATAGAAGGTAAACTTTTTGAAAGGAGACCTAAGGGAGCGGTGTGGTCGTAAATCAGTTGTTGAGCCATTTTCTCCAAGAATACAGTAGTGAATCACTTAATGTTGGCGAGCATATTCTTTAACGATTCTCTGAGGAAAATATACCTGAAAGTGACCTTCGTTTAATTTCGACATATTTCACCTTCAGTTGGTTACGGGGAGTTAATGCACCTGAGTGAAAAACTCGCTTAAAGAATATCAAGCCTTCGAGCTGAGGTAATAGTAATGTCCCATCTTCCATTACAGAAAAGTGGTCGTGTTCTGCGATGGTAGTCAAGCTGCGCTAGACGTACGTAAATGGTCGCATTTTCTCTGTCCAAGGAAAAAAAACCCTTCTTGTAATTCTGAAGCGAAGAGTTTTCTGGGTGGAAAAAAACGCATTCGCAATCTTTCATTCATATCTAGCTCTCCCTTTCTCGTTCTCTAAGGAAAAGTTTGCGATCCAAGATATTCTTGTTTGATCAGCGAAACGGATGCGCTTTTCTCTTCCCTTGAATGCGGGGAAGGGAACATCGCTCCAATTAGGAAACGGAGCGCAGTGCTTTTAGTAACGAAAGCGCGTGATTGCGAGGAATGACCGTCCAATCGCCCCTTGCGATTTTCCTTGGCGAATCATTGTTGGTTTTTCGCTGCCTCGTTTTCACTCTCTTCACTCGTGTGCTCGGGCTCTTGTTTGTCTCCATTCCCTTTGCTAGCGAGGAGGGAAAAAGAAAACACCAAGAGAAGTTTCCTCCGGGACCGAGAATGAGTCACGGCTATGGTCGAGGGAGGAAGTCGGTGATCCTGTGACGGCGACATAATCTCATCCCATTCACGCACAGCAATGCCGTGGAATAGAGAATATATTGTTTTCTTTACGGGACAAAAAAGGTTATCTGCCATGCATTAGGTGGAAATAACCGATTTTGTTTTAATTTCGAGCCAGGATTCATCATTTAATGGCCCTAAAAAACTATGTTGTCATACGTAATGATGATACAATCCTTAAAAACTTTTGTCAATGTCCGTCAATGTTTTATTTAAAATGAATGATAGACAATCGGAGTTTTTAGCGACAATT
Source organism: Hetaerina americana (assembly GCF_022747635.1). Taxonomy (NCBI): domain Eukaryota; kingdom Metazoa; phylum Arthropoda; class Insecta; order Odonata; family Calopterygidae; genus Hetaerina; species Hetaerina americana. The sequence goes on along the minus strand of NW_027286069.1, from coordinate 75,754,007 downwards.
TGGTCGTGAGTGGACGAGTGACGAATTCGTTCGGCGTTTTCATGCACGAGGGCTATTCAATCAAGAGTGAGTATAACATTTTAATTTGCCTAATTCATGGTGCAAAATATTAACTATCCTTTATGTTGCTAGCCTAATTTTTAATGTCTTTGTGAAACAAGTTTCATTGATTTGACTTCAACATTTCATCATCGTCATCCGTTGCAGTTGGAAACATGCTCAGGAAGCCTACGTCTGCTTCTGATGATAAGCTCTTTCCACGAAGGTGTTTCTTCATATTAGTGAACAGAAGAAGTCACATGGGGCTAGGTCTGGACAAAGAGGAGGATAAAGAGCACTTCATGTTAATTTTCGCGAGTTAATCGAGATTTCGCTGCGTATTTTTCCTAAAACCCACCAATGCATAAACGCATCGCTTATGCAATTTTACTATAGCCAACGTATTGGTGACACTTAATGAAATTCTTAGCATTTCCGATGGTGCCCTTAACGTTATTCAACGACCTGCTCTCATATTGGCAGCAGTGACGTTAATTTATGCTTTCCCAGAGTCAGTGACTGGAGCCTAGGGGCCACCTTCCCTAGAAATTAATTCTCTCTCTTCTTTTAGCATTTTGAACCAACTTCTAGGTGTTCTATAGGCATGAATAGACTCTTCATAATCCTTCTATAGCACCACATAGGCCTCGGCTGACGATTTGTTCAGGTGAAGGCAAACTTTCAATGCAGCCCATTGCTTATCGCGTGATACTTTATTTTCATGGTTCATTTAGAGAACTGAGCATGTTTCAATTTGCATCGGTTGCAACCGATGTAATGCTGGATTCAAAAGTATATCAATTGAACAGAAGAACACAAAACAAAATTTCTGTTTAATATTAAAGATGAATAAAGCTTATGATCACTCTTTTTTGGACCAGATAGTTACAATTTCCAATAGTTTCTGAACCAAGCTACCTAATTACAACAACATTAGAAACTTTTCATCCCAAGAGTGGAAGTAGATAATGATACAATAATTACTCCTCGAACGACTACGCCATCAGAAGCGCCGATGCCCAGTATTTTCCGCTACGATCGAAAACATCTAGTTCGGATTAAATATTGATAGTTAACCAGTCATGGCCCATATTCTTAAAGAGCGCTCACTGGAAAAAGCATAGATATCCGTCTGTGTTAAAAATAATAATAATTTTTAAGAATCATGCAGTACAATAAAAATATTTTAATGATAATGAATCTTCATTTGCTTTAACTTATTTGCGCAACTCAATTTCTACAAACGAGTAAAGATATTTTTATTGGTTTCTGATCGAGGTGGAAGTGACATTTAAAGTGAGTATAATAAGTATCGTGTTATAAACTAATTTGAAATTCTGAGCTGTTACTTAACATTATAGAATGAAAATAATTATGTGACTTGAGGGTAATCATCGAAGATATGTTACACGAATGTAACAGCCCAGGGTAGCCAGGGCTATTTAGCGGAACTGATCGGTAAAAATTAGTCCCATTTAGTGACATTTACTGCCAAAAATCTCCAAATCGAGTTTTTATACCCTCGCTAATGGTGGGTGTAACAGTTAAATCCGGCGTTGGTTTGAATTTATTATATTGTCTCCGAAAGAGTCGTTATGGGCGACCGGAAACATTTTCTTTCACTCTATTTGGATTGGTTCAGGATGGGAAAAACTAGCATAATATGTATTATGGAATATTAATATTCCGTGAGTGTCCGGAGTATAAATGCTGTCGATTGTGTGGAGGGGGTGCTTGTGGGTAATTCTGTATTAACGGGACGGTACCATCTTCCTCCAGACAAGAAATTGTCAGTACAAGTCACTATCGCCCGCCTCAGAATTTAGCTTCTCATTTTTCCGAGGAATTGTGTGGAATGGGCTGCTATGGCCACGCAAACATTCGCGGTGGACGGGAAGTGTATCATCGTTCCCCCTTCACTCGCCCTTGTCCTCAATTGCGGCTGTGGCGAGTTGCTCTCCGTATCGTTCGCTCGGGGCGTGCTATCCGGCTACCCTACATTTCATTAACGTGAATGCTTCTAGCCCCCGTCTTCCTCGTTACCTAGTTGTTTCTCCCAGGACCACTGTCATTTGCTGGCTAATAGCCAGAGACTGGAGAAAAGGGATCCACGAGATCATGACGTTTTTTGATCCTAGATCTCATGCTTGCTTTCCGTCGCATGCTTGATTATTTGAAATTATTTTATTTTATAGACTAAATTAAGATAGACTGGTTTTATGTGAAGCTGATCGTACGTGAATTTTTCTCATGATCATCATTTAGTTTTATTAAATTCATTAATTGTTCAAAAATGTTTTTCAAACTTTAATAACACATATTCTGACTAATTCTTTCTTTCTAAGGTAACATATCATAGACATGTTACCCTTCAAGCAGTCGCATATGCGTGTGGCAGGGGTTGTTGGGTCACCCATCATCCATTAAGATTAATCGTGATTTTAACATTAGTTAACAAGTTATTTTTGGATTGTTCGAACTTTCCTGCGAAATGTTTGTTTTTCAGTGTCTCGAATATGACTTGTGCCAGGAGAAATGGATTTCTGTCCAGCAGAGAATTTCTCTTAACTCTTTCTATAGTGTCGCCTACAAATGAGTGGCTAAAATTGTTTTCACAGTGTAGGCAGTTACCTGATACGATTTATATTATCAATTTAAGGAGGTTTGATAATGATCGCACGAGCCAATGTGACAACTTAGTACATTTATTAGTGACGGTTCTTTGATTTAATGTAACACCCATTCATGCACAATTTGTATACAAATATTAAGTTAATGTGAATTTTTCAAGCACTCAGAGATGATATTTTTAATTCGTATACGTGTCATAAGTCTTAATTTGGATTCTTTGTTATGCCCTACTTTTTGGAACAATGTGATTTCGGCTGTTTTTCCCATATAATTATTAATATCATAGAAATAAAGGTTGGTAGTTGTTATACTTACACTATTGAAATTGTTCTATAATTTCGCGCATGATGTCTGTATATTTTGAGGACGCCATGTATTTCTGCTCCGTCAGTCGAAAATTCTTCTCCAAATTCGTAACTTTTAACGGAGTCATTCGCTAATGCGCATTACAATGCGGCAAATTCAAAGTCTAAAAATCATTCGCCTTGACCGGAATTCGAATCCGGATCCCTCAATGTTCGGCTGTGTGCTTTAGCCAGTTAAGCTGCCAGAGGTATGTAAAGTTTTTTTTTGGTCTGGCAATGGAAAAATATGATCGAAACATTAAAAAAATGCGAATAAAAACTAGTGTTTTTGTTTCGTGGTCGTAAATCACGGGGTAGCATTTGGCGAGGAGCGGCGACATGTACAAAATTAAATAGAATTTGGATAATTAATATAAGAGAGAAATGACTGAAAATGAAGTGCATAAAAGCGGAAAGTATATCGATGGCGGTAAGGATTTCGTACGTTCATTCAGTCAATTCCTTGAAAAATAATATGGAATAAATAAGAAAAAACCTTGTATTTTTTACGCGCCTTGTTACAAGAAACCGCCACAAGAATAACGCCGAATAAGACCAGGCCATCAATGAAGTACATTTCAATGCATGCGGTGCACCTTAGTCTCTAAAAAGAACAGAAAGACGTTCTCTCTTTCCATCTACTTCTCGCCCCATGTCTGTCCTGGTAAAACACTTTCCATCCGTCTGTTCAATCAACGTCATCAATGAAGATTGGCATTCGTCGCACGGAGCGCAATTTGCGTCATGCGGAAAATAGGAAATCGGAAAGCCTTCCCTTTTAAAGAATAATGCTCCCGCCGTCGATGGCGTGCTCGCTGGCTCAATCGTCTCCAACCCCCAGGCAGCTCTCCTGTTCACTTGATCCCTTTTGTCGTCATTACACCGCCCCCTCCCCCCGCAGCCCACCCTCGTCTCTCATTGCATCGAACATCCTTCTGCCTCTCCCTTCCATTTATTTCTTGGTTTCGCTTTGTTGCTAACCATGGGAACTATCCTGAATTGGGCTAATGGGAGTGGGGTTGGAGCAAGGTCGGTTTAACGTGTTAGGTGAACAAAATATCTCCTCCAACGGCCTCTCGGTTCGGTCGTTTATCTCTGAAAAGGATGAAGCGACCCAAGGTAAGATGCCCTTGGATACCACAGAACTTTCAAGTAATTACTCATAGGCACTTCAAATTCAGGGAATTCAGCATAAGCCATAATCCTAGAACTTGAGTGAAAATACAAAATTTCAGTTAGTTATTTCCGATTTCATTTTTAATTCTAGTCTTATACATTTAATTCTAGTTTTATAAAAAATGATATGTATGCTGGTATTATGGGGTCTGTGACCCAAGTGCCTTCAATAGCAATATTATTCATTTGATTGTCTTACCGTGTGGTAAGTCAGCCAGCCGGATTCTATGAGTTGTAAACCAAGTTCATTCTCACTTTTTCATTTCCTTTAAAATATATCGCGCGCGAATATTTAAAGCATAGTTTATTTATTTAGATTGGTCCGAATAACGAAGTAGCACAAATATCAATCCTAATACTTAGTGTTATTATATTTCCATACTTTTTTATGGTTTACTGAAAAACAATATCCTCTCTAATAATTTGGCCTCTTTACAATTAGATTCTTTCAACCGATTGATGTGTATGTGAATAATAATAAAAATGATGATTTTGCCAATTTTCAATTCTACTTCAATACCAACCTGAAAAGGCTAGAATTACCGCGAAATACATAAAAGCGAAGAGAATAGTATATCTGCAGCTAAAAGCAGTGATGTTACGCGGGAATTGCAGAATAAACTGCACTTTCCCTTTTTTTCTCCAGAGCAGTGGAGATTATTCTGCAGAAATATTTTCTCTGTGTCTGTTAATCAATCAAAAATACAACATTTTTTTAGCCTTTATGTGAATGTTTCAAAATTTTTGTCATCCCCATTGTTCTGCTACTCGGCACGAAAAATGAACAAGTGATAACGATTCAAATTCCTTGAGCAAGTGATTTTCTTTTCCCTGGAATGTTGGACACTCTAATATTTTAGCTCTAATTCCGAAAGTAATTAAACTAAATATTCCTTCAAATAGAGACATTAAAGAGTCTAAAGTTGTAAAGCATAGCATATGTTGGCATAGGTTCGCGTTTCACCAACATTTGTTATAAAGTGCTAAATACGTGTACAACTTGCATCGCATCCTCCATTTTCTCAGTGATCGGTCAGAGCCAAGTGAAGTTAACCGAGGGCTTTCTAGTTTAAATATTCGTACCTATTTTATCCATAGATGGGTTTTAAATACACAAAATCTTGTTATTACTTTGGAATTCCCCTCCCTCTTATTTCCAGGGTGGTCCAAACTGTCGGTGCCAGAGGAAATGCCACCAAGGTGTCAGATTTTAATTCGAGTGGGCTGGCGTGCTTATTGTTGAGAGCTTTAATCTGAATCTTTCGGTTTGTTTACTCTGATTTTATTTTCCTTTTTTAATGCCGTCATTTCTTTTCCTCAGCTGTCCGTCTCCTTCACCCGCTCTCTCCCCCCACCCTTCCACAAGCCGCTTCTCCGTCGTTCCGCCCTCATAAGCGGAGTTTGCTCTTAAGCCGGCGTTCCCATGGATGAAAGCACGTAGTGCTGATGCCCACGTGCTGGGAATTTGATGAGGAAGGGAGGATGTGTGCCCTGCGACCATCCGCCGTATGGAAATGTACGACGGCGCGGGGTAGAATGTTATTATTGGTGCGGTAGGCAGGCACCCATGCGTGGTGACCCAATGCATAGTTGCCCAGGAAACGTGACTCGGGCTCTTTATACCCCGAGTTCCAGTTCAGCTCTATTCTTTCTGTGCGGGAGCACCGAGGGGGGCATTTCCGTCAGGGTTTTTATGTGTGTGTCCCGATTCTCAGGGTTGTCGATGAGCGAGCTTTAAGGCGTTGCCTTTCTTAAAATTTAATGTGATATCATCGTAAACGGTGAGGATCGTGTCGGAAATTTTTTTCCAAGTATTAGGGTTTAAAATAAATAGCATTCCGTCCCGAATTAACTCAGGATATGTCACCTTGTTCGAGGTTCAAATCTTGTCACTAATGCATTATTTTCTATTTAGTTCTTTGAGAAAACAACGAATGGCTTACGAGCTCTGATACCCTACGAATTGCAACCCTAGGAATTTTTGAAGTGGAAATAATGATGATAACCATTCTTAGCTTGATTTACTCGCTTTCAAGGTGTAATTTCAATGAGATTAACTGAATTAATGCCTAAAATAGGCTTGAAAGCGTTGATGGATAAAAACGTGCTCGAACTAAAAATCTACAGCGGATGTAAATATATCCATGAATCGCCATAGCACAGTAATCGACCCGAAGGTTGGATTTATAGGTGACGGTAGAGCTCACCCAATACTAAGCCCATGAGCGTGAGAAATGTACACATCTGGGTTGGGGGGGCCGTCCCTTTCCCTCTGTAGCTTAGGGTGCCCAGAGATGTCCCAAGGAGTTTGAACCCTCTGGTTTTTACCCACTTGGCCCTTGGTCTCCGTAAGTGAGCGAAAATTACACAGTACAGTTTCAGATTTTAAAATTGATGTGTAATTGAATTGTAAGTATCGCCAAGCTCGTATTCCCTTTTAACTTCATGTTCTGTTCCTTGCAAAAATATAATGAGGGACGGTTGTAGTATAATTCGTGAGATGAGTTTGTATTAGCATTGCACATATTGCGCTATCTACTAGGCACCACCTATTTTTTGAGAGAATATTACCATTGTGCTCATCGAGATAACGCACTCCTCGCAATTAAGACGGCGATTTGATTCTTTTATTACCGCTCTGCCGCGTAGTATGTCAAGAGAGTGGAAAGATTAGAAGGGTCGATAATGTGTTTGCAAGAGGGAGAAAGTGGATGAGAGTGAAAATCTTTTATAGAAAAATTTTTAGCATTTGATATGATAGATATTAATAAATAAATTTTGTTGAGTTATCTTGATGTCGGCTTGAAGAAAAACTCATTATCAATGGTGAAGGCATAAGCATTCTAGCGTGGGAGGTAAAGTTTCACAACTGAGTTCGAGGGAGCTAAGTTTGTTTTATACGTAGAGGTATATACGTATTATCACACTGAGCTAAGCTTTTGTGGAGTTAGAATGAAGAACTTCGTGATTAAACTAGTCCTTCCAACTACGAAATGTAAGGATATTTCGTTGTTGGAAGGACTAGTTTTTGTTTTTTCATTAGTCCTGTTTTGAGGTTCTACTGTATCAGTTTAATGCCACAATGTCCTCAGAGGAAATGTGCAATTTTTAAGACCCTACGCTTTATTTTCAGTTAGAAGCAATGTCCGACTTGGCTGGAGAGCGGATTAGATATTCATAAAGACATTTCTTTGTGTCAAGGATCAAATATGTGTACTTTGATCGTAATTCTAATGTCAATCGTGTGTAGTTCAAAACGGCCGGCGGGGATAAATTGGTTCGCACTCTCTTTCATGCTAACCCCGAGTTCGAATATCGGCAGTGAAGGTATTTTTCAATGATATTCTGATCCCTATTTGGGGTGCTACGTAGGGAGCACTTCCGAGTACTCCGTCCGTCGCGTCGGATGGGACGTTAAACTATATCTCTCCCATGGTGTATTTCGTTGAGAGTCGACTAATGTCGATTCCCGGATTCTATCCAGCCTAACTAAATTTTAACCAGGCTAACTATCTCAATTTCTTGAATATACGACCTCTACAGAATTACCCACCAACCCACTAATAGCACAAATGACCTCATTCGTCGGTCTCCTCCTCCTAATAACTGCTACTTCTACCAATAAATAAAGTTCAATGCACGCTGATGCCTCTAAGATTTTTAACAAAAATTTCAACGGTTATTTTTCTGTCTTTCATGAAAAACCGGTTAATGAAGCATGAATTAATTACGGGAACTTCCCCACGATTCACAGGAGGAAAACTGTCTCTGCTTCGGACGGGGAAGTACATATTAGTGTATTGGGTTTAATGGTGACACCTTTTGCCAATCGCATGAGCGTGCAACTAGTGATGACTCTATCGTCATCACATTTTCGCTCGGCGAACTGGATTTTTGCGGCGTTGCTCAACTCATCCTTTCATTCACACCCCTCCATTCGGCGCTGATCTCATCGGTCGGTAATACGCGTGAAACCCATCTTTATTTCACCCACTCCCTCGCCTTTCCATCACGTGACTTTTTTGTTCGATATTTTTGTATTCGCCGCGGTTAATCGTTTGTGCTATTGATCCCCCAGGTAAAAGGCAATCGTTCTTTTACAAATGCCGCCAACTGTTGCCCTAGGAATGTCACCTGTTCCTGAGAGCTTGGGGTAACAATTCTTGCCAATGACAATAGAGACCTAAGAAGGATGAACAAGCCGCGTGTGGTGCGTCGAATCATTAAGAAAAGATTTAGGTGTCTGTTCCTCGCAAGCGATAATGCTTATCAATTATGTAATTGATTTTACCTACTGTACCTTCATGTTAAATGGTCTCCTTTGCATATTTTCAAAACAGTTGCAATTAAGTTGGCTGAGCATGCAGAAGATATTCCTTAAGTCAAAATCGTGTTATGAGAATGGATTCGTAATTGACAACGCACAAAATTGACTTTGTGCGTTGCAGAAAAGTAGAAATATTTTACTCCTGAGATCCAAAAATATTTTTTTAATGTCTTTAGAAATTCTAACCTTGCTCTTTCTCTTACTTTCTATCTTTACTAAACTCCCTCCCCAAGCTTTCTGTGCCGGATAAACTACTGGATTTTTACTTTCACGGCCTCATTGGTCAACTGCAGACAAGAGACTCCTGCCTTCCTGCGAAGGCGATGAATTCACCCCTTATACTAGTTTTCCTGCCTACTGAATGCTGCGAAGAGAGAGTGTTGTACTTGATTGGTGAGAGACCAGGAAATACCGGATAGGACTCTGAGAGAAAACTAAGTTAAAGGACATTTTGAGGTGTCTTGAACATTAAATATGAAAGAACTGCTTTCAGTTCCGCTAAGTGTGTCCGAGGTTATGCCAGTGGTGTTACTGCTTTCGTCGTTTGAGGATTGCTGTCAATAAATGTACGAGGTTGGTTGGCAACAGTGCCGTGACTAATGATGACGATCCCACTAAATGGTTAAATAAACCAATTAAATGAGAAAATAATCGAATTTTTACATACTTAACACCAATACCATTGACGTCTTTGCTTTCAGATTCATATTTAGACGTATTAAAACATTGATCTAATGCGAATCCGTGAGATGTGATTGCTACTATTTGATTCAACGGTCATGGATAAATGGTATTTTCGTAGCTGAAGGGGGATTGAGATGGTGCGGGGGCTTACGTACTGGCTTCCCACCCTGAGGGCGCGGGTTCAAATCCCGGCGGTGTTGAATATTTTTCAGAGGTATCTCGATCCCTACTTGAGGTGCTTTGTGGAGGGCACTTTGAGTGAGTACGCCGTCCGTCGGATGGGACGTTAAACTGCGGACCCCTTGGCGCCTTTCGTAAAGAGCAGGCTAATGCCGACGCCGGGTTTCTCTCCACCCTTCATCCTTTCCTCTCCATCCCCTATGGCGCAAATGACCTTAGCTGTCGGTCGCCTCCCCCTAAAAACTACTACTCGTAGCTGAAGATTAGTCAGAAGTGATCATTACACATTCTTCATGCTATCCTATTTTGTTTGCTCCGAAAATATTCCCACTCTCAGTCTATCTGAACCGGAAATTTTCCATTCTAAGGAGTTCATTTCCTTTCCCCATCCTCCTAAAAGCCAATGGAATGAATCACGGGACTAAATCGTGCCCAAAGCCGTTGGTTGGGTCCATCGAACTCCCTCGCGTGATTTACGGCTATCTCTCGTCTCAGACGATATTTAGAGAATGCATCGCGTGCGGCGGGCACGAGACAATGAAACTCATCATCTGAGGTGTAGCGCACCGTGATCTCCCACGGTTGTTCTTGAAGAGTGAAGTCTTTCGGAGAAAAGCCTCGGGCCCTGATTACTGAAAGATTCACGTGCTTATACACGTAGAGCAAGATGCATGCCCAGCGTTAATGTGTTCATCCTCTCCTGATTTATTGGCTCGATCGAAGGTTTTAATTTGTCTTCCGCCCTGTCATCGAATTTTCGAAGATTTACGGCGTCCCCAGAAGTCTCATCTTCTCCCTCCCGTGTCTACTTTCTCTCTCTCACTCGATGCCGTCCCCCCCATTAGGCTTGATTGCCCTTCAACCGTAAAAACTTCAATTCTGGAGGAGATAGTAAGCTCCTCTGATGCCCCAACTCGTTGGTCGCCCTCTCTCTAAGCCCTCTTCCATATTCCCACCGCGAGCTGTCGATGTTGCGTCAGCCGTCTCGGGGAAACCACGTCGCCAGGAGTCACACGGTACCCAATGGCTCGACCAAAAGTGGTCGCATTGGTGGACGGGAAGGAAATAAATATCACGCTACGGAACGATGAAGTCTGCAGAGCAGTCCACGAAGGACTCGCATCGAGGAGAAGAAAGGGAAGACGCCGTCAGTTGAAAGTTGTTTGGGGAACATTCGTTCGTTAGCTCTCTCGCCATTTCGTCGCCGTTGCGGCGACAAAAAATCTTGAGCGGAAGCAATGTCGGCGGAGGACATGACATAAAGTAGCTTGATCCCAAGAAGCTATCATAATCAAAGGCTTATTTTTCACGTCAAACATGTCTCGGGAAGTTTTGTGCCGTCGGGACGAGTTCCCAAGTGATCTTTTGCTCTTTATAGATTTACCGTCACCGTGACTCAAAAGGATTTTGCTGTTTAAGTTACGTGCAGTGGATCTTTTTGCTCTCTCTCTCTCTCTCATTGACACGGGGCACGATATGTGCATTCAAGATACGAGGCGATTACTCGTGTGTTTCCATCAATCTATTTTATTAACAGCTGGAGACGTGTTCTTGCCCAGTGGGTTGAAATATTTTAATGCCGCTCGTACGCTCACCGTCGATTTTTTTATTTCCCTGAGTTTTTGCATTCAGCTTTACGTTTTACGAAGTATTCTATTATTCATAAGTAGGCTTTTATAATGTATTCTATTTGTATTTGATTTGTCTATAAATGGCCCTTTGATTGTGCGAATTCAGAGTCTTTGTATTTTCCAAGGATAGCTACGTTAGTTGTACCAGAATGCTAAGCATTAGATCCAATCACGAATCGAGGATTAATTGATTCAAGTACCATCAAAGTTGCTTGCTGCTTTGGGAATGTTTTTTGAAATTTATGTATACCCACCAAGCCACCGCCAGGGTGTGTGACAGGGAGTGAATACACACTAGAAGAACTTCACCCGAACACGACCCTACCGCGGTCGAACAATGTTATTATGATCCCCTATCGTTCGTGGAAAAAATGACATCGTAAATCTATCTGTTTTACGTAAACAATCTCTCTACTTTAATTAAAATGATCTCTCCTACCGTAGTACCAAGGGGTAATAATACATTTTCAAGATCACCGCTAAAGAGACGCCCTTCCAATTTATGCAAGAGCTTCAATCTGTAATTTAATCTTCGCTCCATGAGTGATTCCCAGCCTAGCTGCTCTAATATTTTGGCTAGGCTACTAAGTTTATCATAACAACGTTTTACAAATCTAAGCTCCTCTATGCTGCACGCGATCCGATTCGGAAATTAATCCAGCTTCGTGAGGATCCATATACTTGCAATATATTCTAAATGAGGCCTAACCAACGACAGATAACATCTCTCTTTAGCCTTTTCATTACACTTACCTAGTAATTTTCTAATAAATCCTAATTTATGTTAGCTTTTCCACATATGCCCCGTATGTGTTTCCTCCAGGAGAGATCGTGAGTGAGGGTAACGCCTAGGTATTTAATCGAGTCCAAACATTCCATTTCGGTGTTTCCAATACCGTACGCGTTCGGATAGGAAAATTGCTCTTTTTAATCTTTAAATTGGTTCGTCTCCAAATCCGCCGAAAACCACTCTCATGCTGAAGGGCACGAGGATGCTTTTTGAAAAATTTTACGGGACTGGAAATGTTTAATCGTTAGCCGCCAATGCACCCGAGGGCAGCATTTATCCTTTACGACGATTTTCCATCTCACTTCCGCGAAGTGGACAACTCTCGCCATCGTCTCCCGCGCCACGGCGTTGCACCTGGATGGGTGTGTCGCAACCTCCCTCCCTCTGCGTGGTCACCATCGGCACAATCCTTCTGTGTATCCCATGTGCCTTCCTCTTCCCCCCACACCCCCAATATCCTTTTGAACCGGAGAGCGCGTTATTACGCCGCAGACCATAAAGTGGCGGTGCCCCTCGAGAACGAAATAACTGTCGAACTGTGCGGAGGAGTCTGTTTCTCTGAGGATACGGCGGAGGTGTTGCCAGGGGGAAGGGGACGAGAACAAGAGGGAGGAGGAGAATTGTGTGGGAAGGGGGAGAGTACAGGGAGGGATCGGAGGGGAAGGAGTAGGGTTGGGCATAGAGGAAGAAGAAACGTGTGGGCACGGGTCATTGTCCGCGACTGAATCGTTCATCCGAGCCGATATGGCACCCGAAACCTTCGACCCTCCTAATAATCTCTTCTCCGGTTGGAAGAAAGGGGAAGGGGTTTGGGTGAGGGGAAGGAAGAAATTATGTTGAAAGTGGCGAAGGGGGTCTGCGGTCGCCTTCGTGACGCCCACGGAGAAAATAAGATTCGCGGATCTTTCTTGACCAAGAGTCAAGAGTATATGGGTCGGACGTTATTTTCAGTAACTATTTTTTCAGTTTCTATGCTAATTCCTTCTTATTCTCTCATGTGTACACACTAAATCGAAGTCCGATCTCGGTAGGTTGCCTTCCTTCGTTCTGGAAGTCCAAAACTTCGGTCTGGGAAACCGGATTTCCCCAAGCTTAGACGCGCTTCTCGGGATTATTTCAAGCGTATAACACGCACTCGGAGGAAATTTCCAAGTGGATGCGTTATGATAGATTTTTACTCTCATTACTGATAGATATCACTGTCCGAGGTCAAGCGTACCGAAAACACGAACGCATTTGATAAGTGAGCATTCTATGTGCACGTGTAAATCTGCTGGGAAGCGTATCCATGTGAACAATGAATTTAAGTTACGTATACAATATGGAGCGATTCATTTCTCTACTTTCACTTACAACCGGAGCAACAAGAACCAAGTCACTCTTCTCATTTTAATTTGAGTAGAGTGACTTGGTGCTTGGTGCTAAACTTTTTCATTTGGTGGCAATGGAATATCTATTACTTTTGTGACATTACTTACATTCTTGTAATGAAGAAAGTGTAATACGAAGGAAACTAGAATTGATTTCATTTTTTTAATTCGGTGGTCGACCTTTTTTTTGGTAGATTTTGGAAATACACAGACAACACGTCTACATTTAATAGTCTTTTCTGACAACACGCGATCTGAATTTCCGCACTGCAATTAACTGTGATCCAATTTCTCATACATTCTACCTCCCTGGATTCCATCCAAAATGCCTATACTTTTCCTATATCTACGTCGCTAGCCTAACGCCCTTCCTATTACCATAGTCTTTTTCAGAAACAAAAACAGAAGTTTTCACTAATCTTCTCATACTATCCTTGCTCCACCACATCCTTGGCATCAAATCCCTCCTCTTTGTGGAAGATTCTTTGCCTACTGCAATTTTTCTTCTTATACTTTTATCCCTACTGATTTGACTGTTTCACCTGCGCTTATAATTTTCCTCCTCTTTTGACGATCAACCTAGCTTTTCTCTCGCTCGAAAACCTCATAACCGTTGTTTTGTTTTTTAATTTAATTTTAGTTAAATATTTATTAGTGTGTAGTACGAAGAAAATAGACCTTAACATCTTTCGCTGAGCCAGAGTCGCCCGACATCATTTGAAACTGACCCAAGTTAATTCTAGCAGTCATAAATTTGATTGTAACTGACATTTCTTAAAATGTGCATTGTTTCCATGATTGTTAAAAGTATTTTCTTTCAAATTATGGAGATATTTTATTGGATCAGACAAAATGGCGTGGTAGGCGGCTAAAGGCTTTGTTCCCTTGTCTCTGGATGAAGCCCGTATGTCATACCGGAAAACGGGAAATACGGGTATTGGTAATCAGGACCCGCAGCGGGGATCGAGATGGTGCGGGGGCTAACGTACTGGCTTCCCACCCTGAGGGCGCGGGTTCAAATCCCGGCGGTGTTGAATATTTTTCAGAGGTATCTCGATCCCTACTTGAGGTACTTTGTGGAGGGCACTTTGAGTGAGTACGCCGTCCGTCGGATGGGACGTTAAACTGCGGACCCTTTGGCGCCTTTCGTAAAGAGCAGGCTAATGCCGACGCCGGGTTTCTCTCCACCCTTCATCCTTTCCTGTCCATCCCCTATGGCGCAAATGACCTTAGCTGTCGGTCGCCTCCCCTTAAAACTACTACTAGGACCCGCAGGACTGCCTCTGAGGGTATTATGCATTTCCATTTGTTATTACGATGAAATAGATGAAACGGACAATGTTCGGAATGGGATACGACAGACGTTTTGTGGTAAGTCATTCCTTTTAAAAAAAATCATTCTCCGCAGGCATGCTCTCAGTCATAACTGGCACTTATTGCATCACATATTTTAATTTTTAATTCACGAATCACCTCTTCACGGTATTCATTCTATGACAGAAATAGCGGTGTCCGTTTTCCATTCTTACGTCATGACATTGGTAGGCTGTTTTGAAAAGCATTTATCGAGAGTCATCGCAGATTTTGGCGTCCACGGGCGTCTTTGGTGAAGCTCAAGAAGGGAAGTATGACGTGTCGATACCGTTGTTGTATCTTTTGTGGAGTTTTCAGATTATCATTTGCCTCTAGCAAGACCCTAGTCATCGGATCCTATCGCTTGAAATTATGATTAGGAAATGCAACAGATGTTAACTCTCCTAGCAGGGTTTTTAATATTTATAAGGTCATATCGGGGCATCAAGACGGGGTAAAATAAATAAATGCTTGATAAAATGTTCGTGTTGAGTCACTAAACTGTGTTACTGAACACCTATATTCCCGAATACTCTCCGTCTGGGAAAATTGAGTAATGATAATAGTATTTTATTTAAATTGCTCAAAAAATGTCTGAAGCTTCCCCGCTGTTCCTTTATCTTGAAATTACGAACTCTCGAGATAATGGCTTATGTGAAGAACTATTTTCACTCCTAAAATCTTATCTGAAATGCGCTCGAAGAATGAACTCATACCTTAACAATCAGTTAACATCATTGGTGGCACCTGTGCAACATTCGGAATGCTTTTTGTATTTCCGTTATCTACTGTAGAATCCAAATGAAAGTCAATGGTTTTAACTTATATCCTTAACACAATTACTCATTCAACTCCTCTATACTTCTACTTCCTTCTCTCTCTTTTCGTGGAAGTTTGTATCAATGAGTGGAAAACTATTGTTTGAAGAAATGAATACGATAAATTGTGATGATTTTTCCTATATAAGCGTAAATGAAATATTCAGTCCGTAAACGTCAATGCTATAGTCAGTGTATTGGCTTCAAATTATTAGTACCCTTATTAGTACAGCTTAATGTATATTTTCAATTTGATTGGCTAATGAACACGGTAATCAATCGTTATCGTTCACAAATATTTATCGGGGTTAACTACTAGAAATGATCCCAGTCGAGCCCCTTGTGTTCAGTTTCTGTATGTTGAGTTAGTGGAGTGTCCCTTAATATAGGCTCATTTTGTTATTTATATGATCTTGCATTAATAGGTAATAATAACCTCTTGGGATATGGAAGGTAATTTTTTTATCCTTATAATTTCTGTGCAGTCGTTCAAATTACTAGAAAAGTCCAGAGTGATGCAAGTCATTTATTTCTTTGTCTCATATTGGTACCAAGTAAGGGTGCCAGTAAGGGATTTTTGAACATTAATATTTCAGGATCTGCACAGAGTTTAATGCGCTAAATCCCGGAAACATCTTTTTAGTTGGTATACATGTATACTTCGATGCTTCCGTCAAAGATGTGTAAGCAAAATATGTTAGAATAATCAGTTTTATGAAACACAGGGCCTAGTCATAATTAAAGTATTCGATCATAACGTTAAATCACAGGGCAATTTGATTACTTAGTCCTTTCCGTGGCAAGATCAGAGAATACTGCCGCCAGTTTAACTTGATATCATCTTCTGAGATTTTTAGAATACTCGTTTTTTAAGTGATTTCTTTAGTTTAGCAGCTGTTTCAAGAATTAAAGCAGAGAAAACGACAATCTTCTTGCAGAATAGTTAGTTTAGCAGCTGTTTCAAGAATTAAAGCAGAGAAAACGACAATCTTCTTGCAGAATAGTTTTTTCTTCGTAGGTAAATTTATCATTCGAGTCGACATAAAGATTGTAAAATTGACAAATGTAACTGTGGGTTGAAATCATCAGTTATTGTTCTAATAAGCCATTCAACTCGAGAGAGAAAGAACCATCAATTTCTTTTTGTACGCCGTGACGACAACGAACATTTCCGCTGTTACAATAATCGCAATGAAACAGTCCATTTCGTAGCCTTTGAACTGAGCAGGCGACGTAAAAACAGGTCTTGTGCAACGTTTCCAAACGTCACCACCCATTCCAATCGTGTAGGCTGCTAACATGGTGCTGGTTTTCTTCGTATTAAAATTCTGAATCTGTTTCAACCGTGTGTCTGTTATAGAGTATTTTTTACATTCTAAGAAGTACGTAATTATAGTTTTTTATGCGTTAAAGCAGTTTTTTAATAAAACACACCTGCCCGAATATTTATATAATGATTGAAGTCCAATGTAACAAGCTGATAAAAGGTTACCTTAAAATTTTTCAAGAGGCGAAGGTCAACTGTGGTTTGAGTCAATTGTTTATTATAAATTGAACATATGGCGGAAGATTGAATATCATCTTATTATTTGAAGCTACGCTAAGATTAACGTTTGCGTTAATGACTTGCGAGAGTTCCATTTGATACAATTTGGTGTTTGGTCACAGTTAAAAAGTGGAAATCTAAGTGTCTGTGTAACGGCGCAAAAGCGTTCAAACAAGTATTTTTTGTTATCTTACACTATGTTTGAGGTGTTTGATAAAATGCGAAATTTGATATTTGAAAAGTTATAGCGGTAGCTCGAATATTTTACGTAATTATATCATTTGAAACCTGAAATTTTATAATATAGACAACTTTTTTTTTACGGCAACTAGGTAATCATTCTTTTTGTAGTCACGAAGATTCAAAGTTCAGAATAAGTTAAATATTTAATGAGAAAATTCCTCTGTTATGGACGACAGATAATTGTGTGCCGTTAATCGCCAACTGCGTTATCTTTTTCACCTGAGGAACTTTGCTTCGACTAAAAATATGCATTTGCTTGTATATATTATTGTGTGAATGAACACGTTGTATCGATTAATTCGTGTACAATCGGATCGATCACAACACCTGACCTGTGTTGCAACAGAGCCATTCAGTTCTCCCCTTGGAATTATTTATTCTCACTACCCCAGTTTTTTTAAGTAGCAACACTGTGGATATCAACTGTTAATTTAAATTTGTCTCAACTGTTTTATAATTTGTTTGCCTGCGAGCGGTCAGGCGGCGGGATGAGTCGCCGCCATTATCATCCGCTCTCATCTACGCCCCTGCCTTCCTTCCCCTACGCCCCTTCGTGTTCCTTCACCCGAAATTAAATTCCTTTCCTCTTTCTTCATCTGTTACAGCACAGCCGGATAATATAACCTTCCCCCCTGGATGGAGAGAGCGCGGGTGGTGTCACAATCCCGCGAGAAATAAAAGAACAACGCCGGCAGCTGCCATCACGCGACTTCCCGCGGGTGAGAATACACTTTTACCGTCCTAAGAGAGGAGGGGAAGAAGAAGAAATAGGAAGGTGCGTCCTCGTAATCTGCCTACGATCTTCCCTCGTGCATCGAAGGGAGGAGCGACTGGCGGGTGAGAAGGTACGCAAAGAGGGTGGAGGAGGGTGTGGAGTGACGGATCCGAAGGCGTGGTGTGCTATGGTGCGGGGGATGGGGCGGGCCGGAGACGAGAGGTGAACCAAGGCGCCAGGGGGAACCACGTGGTCCGAGGCGAGGAATTAAGCGGTGGAGGGGAGGAGAAGAAGAGGTGGTGGTGTTCTCGGAGGTGTGCCGGTGTTGCCTTGGAGACTGCCGGATATTTCGGCGCGCCCCACTCCTCGGTGGAGGGGAATTTCCGTGTGCGTTTATGTGCTCTATCACTCCCCACTCCCCCCAACCTCCAGTCGCGAGGCCGCGGACTCGCCGGAACTCGTCTACTCTTAATCGCATGCCCCACCACCACACCCATCCACTTTTTACCCGGAGGAGTGAGAGTCTTGTCTCTCTCCCCCTCTCTTTTTTTTCACCGTCGGCGACGGCTGCGGAGGCGTGACCAGCGCCTCTCCGTCGCCTGGCAACCGTCCCTGCTCCTGAGAAGAGGAAAGAAGGAAAGGGAGGAGGAAGGATAGAGTAAAAACCTTAAAAAGAGCTGGCCGGATTGGCATGACGAGGCAATGAAGTTCTGTCCCGCGCGGAGGACGCTCACCATATTCACGGAGCCAAGGTTGTCAGGAGAGGACCAAGGAATGAAGGTGAGAGATGGGGAAATAAAATAGACGTGCATGCCATACGCCCTCGGAATTATGCACCTTTAGTGCTCACAAGCGGCTGATTGAGTATTTAAACGGTCGTCTAATATTATATTCGCCCTGCCTTGCAATGCGGCTGCACTTTTGGCAGCAACTTGGCCAAAAGAGTCGAAATATGCTTACCTCAATTCCTATCGGCTGTTATTGTTCTGTTGTTCGACTTAACGGCGTTCTTTCTCATTTCATTTCACAAAGGTTTTTCTCCGTTAATATTATATTTCTATAATGCCTTGCCTCTTTTCCCTTTTTTATGACTGCAATGAAAACCGTGAAGAGTGATTAAATTAAAATGAAAACTAAATTAAAGATTAATATTAAAAAAATAAAAGTACCACGTTTTTAACTTTCTCGCTTTTAAGACCGACTTCGTGAATGCAAACATGTTTATAACTGTAACTAAAATGCTGACCCCTATTATTTTTATGCGTTGACGCATTTTCTTGAGGTTATCGACCTTATATTTGTATACTTGTCGTAATTGTTATATTTCAAAGTATATTACCATGTTATAATATTAAATTATGTTTTCCTGCTTGAGTAATGCTCAGGTTCTCGCGATGCGGGCGAACCATATATTTCAAACATTAGCACAGTTTTCTTAATAATTCGACGTTATAATTTTAGTCTAAATTTAACCAATGTTTCTTACATTTTTCTTTAGAAATCAGTTTATTTGTTAGTGTATACACTTCGAGATTCAGTTTTTCATACTTCCCTTTCTGCCATTTTACAATAAATGAATCTTTCTCTGACACTTTGAAAACGTATCCCCCGTGTGTAGGCCATTCATCCATCATAGAATTTTGATCGAAAGAATAATCGAAGGTATTCGAATTAATTATATGGATTACATACAGAATAATTAAAAGATAAAGAAAAAGTGGTACTAAAAAATTTGGATAAAGTTTTCTGACGACGACTCACTTCATACATAAATATTTGTCTCGCACCTATCTTTGAGGCACGTTACCATTAACCTTAACCTTAGTTGGACTCTTAGACGTTTCATGGAATAAATGGATTGAACCTGTTCTTTGATAAGATTGGCCTGAATTACTGATAATTTTATTTTCCTAGAAAAACTCAAGCAGTCGAATACGATTGCTGCCATCCTATCTCCCATGAGACTAGTGCTTGGCACATGCAGCCTACTACGTGTATGTTTCGGTCAATTGGGCACAATTATCCATATATATGCACTTTGAGCATCGCTTGGGGTATGATTGTAATGGGATAGTACTCGCTAAAATTCCTTCACTAAAGAGGTAAGAAATTGCTCCATGATTAAGAAAAATATTTTATTGAATGTGATTCGTCTTTCCACGAATCATTATTTGGTGATGTACCGCAGCTCGGTTCGTTTATGATGAAATTTTTCTGAAACTTTGAAGTAGCCGATTTATTTCCGCTATTGTGTTACTTTATCGTAATTCTTTTGGTCTCTCATTTTTATTGTTTGGGTAGAATGAATGCCTCGTTCGGAATGTCGCTGGATAAAAGTGCGGATGATATATTTTTTCCGTTTGGTTTCGCCTGGAAAATCCGCATTCTTGTTTTCTTACCCTCCGTACTGCCGCAGGAGGCCAAGTGCCCCTCCCTTCCCGCACTAGCAATCCTCCGCGAACGCCCGAGTACTTTTTTGGAGACGGTGCCGTCTCCAAACGAGTGTCTCTCTCTCTCTCTCTCTCTCTGGGTGTTCCCCAGACGTTGACATTCCCCTGGAGTTGCGAGTGGGCTCTCTCGTGTGCTGCGGTGGGAGGAGAGGTCCGAGCTCCTCCCGAGGGGTATTAACGGTAGTCTTGCAGGCAGGCTGACCACGTCTGCATCGCGGGTCACATGTCCCATTATGGTCAGGGGCGGAACTTTCTTATCTTCATATCACGCTGCCCTTCGTACTTATATTGAATACAGATATTCGCCGTGCGGCCTGCTGGGATAAACAACTTTCGATGCCACTAGTTGATTCAAAATATATTTTTGTAACATTACAATGTGTACAAATGTTCTAACAAATTTTTTCTACTGAGATTTAATTTAATTAAAATATTATTTATTAATATTATTAAAATATTTATATCCATGCGAAATGCGGTGAATTTGGATGTACCTCAATCCTTGCGGTGAAACCAATAGAGTCTACGATTCGTGCTATGAATCCCGATTTCCAACTATAGCAATTATTTGTTTATCCATTCATCCTTTCCAAGCATTAAACCAAAGAAGACATTTTTCAAAGGGTTTTCCAGTTTTACCTGAATGAAGCTTCTCAATGAATACTGCACATGTGTTTAATTAAATTAAAATACTGGTGTGGTCGCTAAATGTAAATCCTTTACTGCCAAAATTCATAATTTGTTTGTACTTTATACGTCATGTGGCGGCGTTAAATGTGTGCGAGACATATATTGCTGTAACATCGTTGTCGCTCACAACATGATATAAAACAATGATTTCGGAAGAAATATTTTCAATCAGAAACGAGGAACTTGCAAAGTTTATCATTAAAATAATTTGAATAGTCAGTTTAGTAATTAAATCAACCTTTTCCGTTTCGTATGCTACTTTGATATATCCTTCTGAATCTTTTCGGCCTAAAAAATACCTATTATTGTACCCATTTCATTTACTAAACCATCTTATTTATTTTTGTCTGGGGAAGCTTATTGTGTTCCTTCATAAATCTCGTATTAAAATAGGATTAAGAAACTTTTCCTGTAAGGATTGCTTTTGATCCAGTTGTCCGGCATACGTCTGATTGATTGTAGGCTTTGAAGAGCTTGAAGAAAATGGAGATATAATTGGAAAAATCTCATTAGGTCCTAATGATTTGAAAATCTCAGCGATCAAAAGAATGCAATCAAATTGTATCTTCTAAATTACACTAATTATGTTTCAGAGGAGAATGCGTCTGTTTGTTTTTATCTGGACCACTCTTTATTTTGAAATCGAAATTTCATTCATCGAATGGCTCCTGCTGGGAACAATTCCCTCCGTAGTGTTGTTTCGCTGCCCGCCATGGCCATTTAATCGAAAGTAGTTGGTAGGGTGCTTCTTTCATTCATTATATATTATCTCCCATTGGTCAAGTTCATCCTGCCCACAGTTACATTTTTATGATCCATTGTGGCTATGACAGTTCATTAAATGAGTACCTCATTTGTATCACCTCTTTCAATTCCGTAAATATCCGATCTTTTGTAAACTTTTGCGGAACCATGAACGCAATGGACACTTAAAAAATACTTTCAATTCTCTTTCTATGTGATATGAATGTGGAGTAAGTTTTCATGATTTTCATTACGAAATAATTGGTTCGATGCGGATTCTTTCTCATTACTTAGACGTAAATTCTTCCGTGGCTGAGTGAAATACAATTGTTTTTACCATGGTTAGCGATACTTGACTTGAAAGCCGTCAGCGGCGTCCATAACCGAGGATACCAAGTTAGGCCGCGGGTAGGACCGGCTGCCCAAACGTGTGCGCGTTGAAGTCTCCGCTTGGCGGTTTCCGTTACGGCCAAACCGTTGCTGCTGCCATCGTGGCATTCGGCCGCATTTCCGTTAAAAAAAGATTCTGCGGAAGCGGGTCGGATGTGCGACTCTATGTACTCCTTTGGTCAGTCGTGTAAGTTGTGCAGTGATCTATTTGAGCTGTTAATCCTGGTTAGACTGAGGGACGGATACAGTTGTGGGCGCGAGAAGATAGAAGACCTTCGGCCGATTCCCATTTGGGCTTGGAGATGATTCCATTGCGTGGTGTTGATTACAGTGTGCTTGATTTGACTGGAGCGCATTTAATTATCGAAAGTGTTATCGAAAGGACTGCAAAAAAGAGGGCTAATGACCAGGCGTGGTTTCTCTGGTGAATCAGACGCCCATCTCCAAATTGAATTTCAAATCCTTCATAAATCTATTATGAAGTATAATTGGGGAGAAACTCCTCACCCTCGAGAAAAACATCCATGGATAAAAAAATGCTCGGAACATTAAAATTTGAAGTGTAGGTGACGATGAGGACTTCCTTTCCCCCTCTGTAACAGGGACAGAAAATGATGATGCTTGTGTGAATGGCTCCAGTATATGCTTTTCAAATTCTAATACAATCGGTATTTTACATGATTGAATATCCCTATTCAAATAAGTTTGTGCTTTCCAGTATAAGCGGATTATCACTGTTCATCGCAACGCTTGCAGCCTCTTATAAAAATAATTTATTTTGACGTTACATCGATTTTAAGTAGGGAAACAATTTTTATTTTTTCCCCCAGAAGCTTAAATTTTGTCCTATATAAGCTGGAAATGTCTTCTTAAAATTAATTTAATGCCTCAATCAGTTTTCAAGGAAATTCAACGTTTTTATTTCAAATGGAATTAGATTAAAATTACACGACGTCCTGGTAGCCAGTAAATCGTTTTGTTTGGTCAAAATTTTCTTTGAGTTTTCCCTGAGTTCTTATCTCCCTCGATAAGGGGCATCCATGTACTATGAACCCATTCCTATCATTTAGTGGATCATAGTCACAGTGGCATGGAAATAAGAGCCTTTGTCCTCACATCAACGCGAACTGAAAGAATCGCACGTTCATTTTTGGGCGGAGTTTTCTTTTGTCTCTCATGAAAGATTGCGTCGAGCCAGACAGAATTCCGAATGCGCAACTGTCTCCCTCATCAAAGTCCAACAAAGAAATCCCGCTTGATTTGAGTTGGTGATACAATAAATAGATACGAAGATATCTTAGAGAAGTTTGAATTGCAAATGTACTCTCAAAGGAACAAAGCCATGAATATCTTTAGTTTCTCTTGAACCAACCCAGGTGCTATTTTTAGACGTAACGGAAGCCCTTGTTCGCTTGAACTTTCTGGTAATGAAATTTCCTGCGAGGAGTACATTATCCCCCACTTATGCCGTCGTAATATTTTAGTGTCGGCTAAATATCACTCCAATCGGTCAGCTGTGAAAACTCGCTAAATGTCATTTAATCATAAGCGATGGCTCAGATATACGTACATCTTAGCTGTTATAATTTATAGGCTAATTCAACCATGAATTGGAGATTTTTATCTCGTGCTTACTTTTTCCCTTCGAGTCATTTTCAAGATATTATTATAATTGTACTTTTCTATCGATATTTTTTTATTTTTCTATATATATTTACTCTGCATTAAAATAGTATTCTAATATCCGCTCTGGTATTGTCTGTATTACCATACTCCTCTTGATTATTTTAGTAGTTATTCATCTGCAGTAATACGAGGGTCATCCGGAAAGTAGTACCCGTTCGTGAAATAAAGACACAAAAGTAAATATTAACAAACATAAAAATTTTTATTTGAAAGAGGATACTTTAAACTACTTCTCAACATAATCTCCAAGCAAATTAAGGCATTTGTCATAACGTGTGACAAGTTTCTGTATTCCTGCTGCATAGTCCTTCGCCGCCAGCTCATTGAGATACGCGAGGGACCCATCTTGCACAAATTTTTGCATAATGCAGATGGTGTTTAACAATTTCATGAACAATTGTTCGAGAAACATTGGGAAAATGCTCACAGATGTCATCAATTGTGACGCGCCGATCGTTCCTCACGAATTCGTCAACTGAGCTCACCAGTTGGTCTGTAATGACAGACGGTCTCCCCGAACGCTCATCGTCGTGTGTGTTCCCCCTCCCCATGTTGAAGTTGCGACACCACCGCCGAACAGACGACTCGTCCATTACATTGTCTCCATACACCTCCTTTAATTGGCGATGAATATCACATGGGCGAACGTTTCTTGCATTGAGGAATTTAATCACTGCCCTCACTTCACAACTGGCGGCGTTCTCAATTTTTTTAAACATTGTAAACAATCACAGAAACAACACAGGCAATGCTAGCGTCACGCAACTTGGCTCAGAGAAGGCAGACAAGCCACTGAAGCTATCTGACCTCGTCCAGCGGCTACTCGCGTCGTCAGCACTTCATGCGGCACGAACGGGTACTACTTTCCGGATGACCCTCGTATTATGCTCACCTAGAATCTTCAGTCCCTATCGGGGAGTAGAATCCTAAAGTTACATCTATCCCAGATAAGTAAATGGAATATATATTTGCGACGAAGCATTTTTAATAACACGTATAGGGATGGAATTATTTAGTATCTGCGATATCGTTAATAACTGATATGGATTCGATGGAAACATACGGCAACCCAATTTCAGTTTTTGTGGTTTATGATCATTTTTTTTAAGTATCAATTTTCTGCATTGTTAGCTCTGAACTGGGTCATTCGGATTCGGTCGTTTGGCTCTCACGGCCGTTATTTTGGTAGCATATTATTGGTAGGCAACTTAATGGGCTAAATCATTCGGATGAAGTGTTGTATGAGGGCAGTATGGTACGTATAATTTGGTTCAGTTTCGGAATTTCGTGCCTGCTGCGTGAGCGGATTATGCACATTTGTACATCATTACGGGTATCAATTCGAGGATAAGTTAGTGGTAGCTCTCCAAACCATCCTGTACCCAACCAATCTCTTCATTCCCTTAGACCTCCTTGAACCAATATTTACCATTACCTGCTTCTTGTAGTGCATTCTACGTTTTCATTTTATTCTTACCCTTCATTAAGCTATCGAGCCTCAGGATATGTCCAATTAATTTCCCTCTTCTTCTTCCTATAGGCTTATCTCTTCATCCACTCTTTGAAGTATTTCTTCATTTTCTACCATACCTATCCATTTTATTGTCGGCATTCTTCTGTAGCACCACATGATACCGTCTCCAATCTTGTTTCTCCTGAGCTCTTATAATCTAGGTATCACATCAATAGAATAGTAGACTCCACGTGAAAATTGAGACGAATTGCCTTCTTATGCCTATGTTTCTACTATTTGCCGTTAATAGTTGCTTATTCCCATAGAAAGCCTTTTTCGCCATTCCTATTCTGCTTGCAGTATTCCTCTGGTTTCCTCCATTCTTTCGTCTTTCTTCTTCCATTTCTGCAAGTATAGATATGTCGTCACGGCATAGTTATGTTTTCACGAGTGTCTTAACTCTGTATATAAACATTTACGTGCTTAGTTGAAGGCATATTTAAATCTTGTGAATAATAGGAGTTTTATTTTTTCTTGGTTAAGTATACCTGTAATCATTAGACAATATCGACTTATTTTAAGACATGCGTTATATTGCACTTCCTTTTTCGTGCTCTATCTGAAATGTTCATCACGCTTACTTTGTGTCGTATTAATGAGAACCGTTTATTATATGAGCGTATATAATCAGATTCTTTATTATAGCACCTAGAGCTCGGTATTATACGGATATTCTTCGAGACGTTTATTGAATGCCGAATTTTAATGCTTCAATGCGACATGATTTACAGAGCGATAGATTAGTGTGGATATTGGACGGTATTTCAGGAAAATGATATTTAAGTACTCCATGTTACTTTATGCACGTGCAGTGGAGTTTTTATTAACATTGTAGACTAATGAAAATATTGTTCAGGGGTAGTTTTGCTCATTTTTCGTCTTAAATAGACATGAGTCTCTTTCATCTAGTTACTGAAAGAGAAAGTACACACCGTGTACTCATTGAATTGTCGCGAATCTGTGAATGTCCTTCTTGTTTAATTTTAGTGGTACAAATACTAACAATTGGCGATTGTGATGAGCAGCGGAAAACCATTGGCTAGAAGCGTGACGAGTGCAATCTTAATAATTATTCCGATGCAACCGATGGTATCCATAAGGATGATTTTTCATCTACTGGACTTACTTTCCCTTAATATCTCAACGTATGCGTAAGAATGGAGATCGGCCTACTTTGCATCACGAATCTAATCTGATACGGTCGCCTATCATCCATGACGGGGATTATGTGTTTCACATTGCGGAAAGGGGTGGGGGGCCTGCGGCATCGAAGCGTCTAAAAGAGCACCAGGAGAAAACAAATGGGGGACGGCAATCGCGAAGCTCATCAATTCTCGCGTTTTCGAAGTTATAATACTCCGCTGCCACCATTAGGAAAGACCAGAAAGACTTTCGACACTTTCTTAAAGCCATAAACGTAACAAAGCGAGCTCACGATTTCGCAAGCCAACTCTTTTATGCGAAATAGAGCGCTCCACTGGAGATTCATGAGGGTATCAAGTACTTTTTAGCTATTGTAAAAAGTATATTTTAAAGGTACTCTCATTTCTCTCGGTTATATTCGTCTCAAAACGCAATAAGGTGGTGTTAATTTTAAATATTGGCCAGCGTCGAAAATTCTATTCAGTGCTATGAAAATTCAAATGTGGTCCCAATGGAAAGCTTGTGAGTTTTTTGTGTGGCACTTAATTTTTAATGCATACGCAGTATCATGATCATTAGAGTTTCTTATGCCTTGGCACCTTTTTATGGCCGTACGTCCGGGTTAATGCGTGAAGTCTTAGTTTGAAGGTACTCTAAATATACAAGATCTCAACGTATGAAACGGTTAAAATCGAAAGCAGCGAGCTTTCCTCTTCACATAATTGAAAAGCATAGTCCATCTGATTTGTGTGATTTCGTGTAATAAGTCCTGGCCATAAATGATTCTGGTTATGATTATCAATATGCCATTTATGAGAGCATATTATAAAGTCATTTCAATGTTTTACGGCACTAATTATGTATGGCGTGTTATAGGGCTTCATTTTGCTACCACGATACGTGTACCAGTAGTCTGTTACAAGTTATCACACCATGTCATGAATGTGCGTATGTGTGGGATTATTAAAAAGTCTTATTTTCTAATGTTCTCATTGCATCAAGTACCAAAATTTACATAGCACTGAAAATCAGAACGATTAGACTAGAAAAATGTAAAAACCTTTCCGAATTTCGACAAGAAAGAAAGTGGACGTGTCTCATCACCTTAAATTCCTCATATAAACGAATACAACCGGGTGATTTTTTAGGGTACTCTCACTGGATATCCGACCCGAGTTACTTAGATATTTTTGCAACTTTTACTGAGGAAAACCAAGGGCCCAGAGAAAATAAAACCACTTTCTATTTCAACGTTCACAATTCAATGGATTTGGCAGGCAAGCTGCCCTAATCAATAAAACCTGTCCGTGTGTGCACATATATTTTTATATAAACACACCCATGGATATTTAAATAAATACGCCTGATCAATACGAAATAAAACGGTATTACTCATTAAGCCCTAAGTGAAGGTAGAAAGTAGATTCATGGCCTTTTGAAGCGTGCGTATCCGGAGATGTGTCTCGGTTCCTCGTTTTCTCTCAAGATGTTTCCAAATAAAACATCTCTACGAACACTTCTCTCTCTTGCTCGGTGATTTCGTAGGAAGGTGAACTCTTGCGGCTGTGGAGGGAAATAAAGGGTTTTCGTCCCTTTAATTCGCGTTATTTCTACAAGGAAGTCTTTTCCTTCCTGCGAGCCAATTGTGTTTTCAAGAGAGGCCGAGGTGGATGAGACCTCGGACATGCGAACGGTGAAAGGATTCAGGCGGAGGGAGAGAGGGAGGGTGAGAGAGAGAGAGATAGAAAAAAAAGAAAGAGTTTTCTTTCCCAGGACATCGGACAGGCAGTGAGAGTGGGGTGAAAATTAGAGGGTTTTCCTCGCAAAAGGAAGCGATTGTAGGATTATGCACGTCACGTGGGACACGGCTCTTCATAACGGTCAGGTCGTTGGGGGTGGGAATAGCCAGGATCGAGGGATTGATAGATGGACGGAGGAGAACGCACGGGAGGTGGAAGGTGGACGGTGGTGCAACTCCACAAGGGAACCGACAAAAGATACTTGGCGCTCGAATGGGGGAGTGAAGGGATGGGGAGGGGGAAGTGCTTACATAAAGTGGGAGAGGAGTCCTTAAGGTAAAAAGGGTTTCCGGTCACACAGGTTTCATACCGCCATGCTCACTTGTCCCCGCCGCCTTCTCTCCATGTTTATTTATGGCCATTTTTTCCCCTATCCCATCCACCTCGGTACGACGTCGGTATCGGTGAGCATTCAGCGCAGAATTGCTCCACTTGTAATGCGTGTCGGTGTAGGTTGTAATTTTATGGGATACGGAGTAAATACGGATCGCCGAAAAGTTGTGAAATATGGATCGAATCTTCTCATCATCTCAGTTCATAACCCAACCCGTATGCCAGCGGGGTCGAATTTTCTAAGGTCAGTCTCCTGAGGCCCTAAATGATCCCAAAACATTAATTTAGGGTATCGGAAGAGTGAAAGTGCCGGGAACCAAATTGCCTGAGTGTGAAGTCTACTTTATTTTATCGTGAAAACGAGCGATTTGCCCATTTCTAAGTGGAGGGAAAAATGTATTCTCCCTTAATTTCCAGTGCATTCGTAATGCTTTGGTTTATCCCGACGCACGGATAAGTAAGAGACAATGAAATGCATCGAAATAAGAGCAAGGTCATTACTATCTAAAAATCTACATTATACATTCCTAATCGAATGCCGTAGTATCGCAATGAAATGGATGTTTGAGTACGAGTGAGAAAAGAAAAATCGGCAATTGATAAACAAATAAACAGTAAATAGCAAAAGTTAACTTTCATAATTAATTGAACTACCGGTGATTGATGAAATCAAAGAATAATTGGAGTTAGATGGATAAAATTTGACATGAATCTCGAACACAGGAAAAGTATGTATATTAAGACACCACAGTACCTGTATGTAGGAAACACAATTAAAATCGAGGACGAAGAGGAGAAACAATGAAAATATTTATTATCTATGGTAATAGTTTGATTATTTGATATTACCTGGAGCTTTGCCATACATTCTTTTAGGTGAGGGTGGAACAGGCAATTGTTTTCTAAAACGGCAATCCACTGATAGTGAATAAAAAAAAACTAACTGTTAAGTACACCATTTCTTTAATTATTTTTCCATATTTTCCTCTGGATATTTAATTGGTGTTATTCTCATAAATTTCCGTCTTCCCTTTCTTCATTTCGCCGCCCGACCTGGTGTCCCTTAACGGCAATTTTGCGTTCGTGTATGTCTTTTATTTCCGTTATTCACCAAGGGACTTAGGCATGTACCTCTCAGAGTTCGTAGGTATATGCTCGGGAGAGCGGAAGGTGTAGATCAAGGGGGAATGAGGGGGAGACTGTGGTGAGGGCGGGGGAAGAAATGAAGGAGGAGTGGGAGGGGATTTATGGTTTTTCCTGCCGATCCGCCTTGATTATATTCTTGCGACCTGGGTGACCTTTCGCGGAGGTTTTGATCTTGAGCCCATCGTCGATCGGCGGAGAAATCCAAGGGCAACCACTGGCGGATTGTGGTGGGAAAAAGTTTTGGGACCTCATCCCTCCATGAGATGCCAAGAAAAAATGTACTCAAAGGGGTCGGCGAGCAGTAAATCCACTCACTGCCTTTCATTGAGATTTTGCAACTGTTTCGTGCAAAATATAGCGATGGAAGCTCATGTGCAGGAGGTATTTCTCGTTCACCGATAACTTGCTCTTTCCCCTGCTGTTTGCCCGGTGCTATCTCCATTCGGTCGAAAACAGCTGAATCCATCTTTCGTTCAAATTACGCCTCATAATGTAATAAAAGTGCCTTGCCAAAGGTTCTTGCTTGTATTTTATAACGTGTAGCGACTTCCGCCTGCTCTCATGCTCGCTTGAGAATTGCTCCTCCCAGGCGAGATGGCCGTGCAATAGGCAGCATCGGATATTTGATTAATCGATTTGTAACTGTACTTGCATGACAAGTGTGGTCTGATCTCCTCCAGTACTGTACGTAGTTAATGTAAAGCCATGCTTTTGGGACCGCGAAATAGCCGGTACAATTTTCCAGCGGCGGTTGAGAGATAATCACTGATATTTTGGTGAAAGCAATTGATCGAGCAAGGACCAGAGGATCCTTGAAACTGTGTTGGCAAAAATTATATGTGATAGGAGAAGGGAGTCAATGGAGCTAAAAATTCGAAAGACTGAATGATCTTTAGAAATGATTGATTTTATGACATTAGGCACAGCTGATTTTTTCCTAGATTTTTATGTAATTTTTTCTGTTAGTAAGAAGGAAAAAACAGTCCATTTTTTGGTAGGTATCTGACGATGATATCATTGTCCCTTACATCGAGTAAAGTTGTTCTTCATTATCGTACAGGATTAATGGGCAATGGGGCAATCTCATGTAAGTCTTCAAGACACGAATCGGGAAAAAATCTTTGATAATAATGCGCTGAAAATAATATACCACAATAGCGACTGACGTCAATTTTAATTATAAAATACCGAGGCCGCTATTCAATTTTGACTCGAATAAATTTGAAAAGTTCAAAAACTATGTAAAATCAATGTCTTTCGTATTACAATGCATTGTTGGTGATGCGGTTATATTTCCAATGTTGCATGGAATAGAAATCATAGCATCATATTTTAAGTCGATATGTAATGCACACTAAACAAAATAAAGACAGGAAAAATTTTACTTCATTTTATTTTTTAATGTCCAAAGTCTAACTCCTTTTCATAATGTTAATTGGAATAATGGCAGCACAAGTATGATCACAGTTAAATTTCTCACATTTTTTCTATTTCGAGAAAATTGAGAATATTGAATTGGTTGAATAACCAAGTCAATTGTTTATATGTCCATACAGTTCACATTTTAAAAGAATTTCGATGACATGGGCATAAACTCTTGCTAGTGATAATTATTATCAATTTGGGTTGTACAGTATTGAGAACATTACTCGAGATACTTTATACATTGATAGACTATCATCTGCTACAATGTTGCGACTTGATAATTATTAAAAAATGTTCTCTGACCCATCAAGCTTTTTTTTATAATGCAATACTTTTGTAAATTATGATATATTTTTTTAATGTCGTGGATTATGTTTATGCAAAGGGACATAATCGCAAAACCGACGTCTAAAAGTGAGATAAAAACTACTTAGAATCCCAATCTCGGGGAGGAAATCCGTTCAGGGTTTAATTTGGCTTAGCAGTTTAATGGGACAAAAAATCGAGGCAGGTAACAAAAAAATAACCGTGAGCTAAAATGATTTCCTTGTAATATCAACGCAAAGGTAATGACTTTTAAATTCAAGCTTAATGTTAGGTAACCAAACAGTGGGAAACTTTGCACAAGTTTTTGGCGTGCGAAAGAGTGTTCTATTTCCGCGTGATTGTGCGCATAATCATCTCACGCAAATGTAAATTTTTAAGTTGCGTCGCAGCGTCTGTTCAAAAATACGTAATACCTTTCGTACGACTATGGCCGACCATCAGATGGGCTGTTACGACTTTCATCGAACAAACAGAGACTCGGATGGGAAGCACTGCCTCCATTCTTTCCACTGTGAATCAAAGAATGATTTCGAATAAAGATTGTGAATGTGGAGAAAGTGCAATCGACGTGGATGAAATGTTTCACAAGATCGTCATGGCATGGATTGTAAGACTTTTCCATTTATGTAGTAATCTTCGAGAACCTCTCTTTTTACGAGTACCGTTCAATCGGCCAAACTATTTTCGCTTCCATGGAAATGATGCCATCGACCTTGCTGATCGCTCACAGATGATTTCATGCGTTACCGGAAATATTTTATGGTTAACTAAATAGTTAAAAGCTTGGGGAAGAGGGGAGATGCGGGAAAAATTCTCGGACACAGTAATTGGCATGGTTCATGCTGGAGGAAACAATCATTTTTACTTCGATCTTCCTCTTCCTTCTGTGGAAATGTCTCGTAAGTCTTCCCGCTTACCTCATCTCTCGTCATGTGCTTTCTGCAACTTTTTTGTCGACCTTGAAAGTTATGCATATCCTTCAATAAGTGCTTCGCTTAAAAAAATATTAATCTATGATAGCTGCTATCGATCAGACGGCAGTTGGCTTCTTTTAGAGATTTTTATGGTGTGCTTAACTTCTCTCGCCATTAGCGCGAGTAAAAAATTGAAGTCCTCTCAAAAAAACCTCTCAAGCAGGAACGCAAGATGACAGACACCGCTAGTTTCTAAGTGCGCCCTCGGTATATTAAAGGGATGATACGAGTAGTAAATGACGTTAATACTTCTCCCACCTCATATGCGACTGATTCTTAAGTAAAATCCAAGCGATTCCTATACTAACGCGAATTTTCCATATCCTATTGCGTATCATCACTTTCGTTATGCATTCAGGTAAGCTCTCTGTATGCGTGGCTTAATGTTTTCATACAGAAACCATGCAAGTCTTCAACTTTTGGTAATTTTTTCTTCTAAAATAACGTGATAGTTGTTTTATTTACACGGTTTCACTAATGAATGGGCTGTTCGATTGTCTTAACTTGCGTTTTTCCCTCATTTGATCAAACTCCTTTGATATGAATATTTATTGAAGAAAATTACCGAATTGCCTTTCCCTCATCTGCTCAGCTCGTCACACCATTTGGCGTAAAATTACATTTTAGAGTAATCAATCAAGACAAAGTTTTTGCAAAATGTTCGAATTATCGGTGCCTTCGATTTAGTGAGTTCTAAGACCAACGCATTCACTGTCATCGCTCCATAGTCATCCCGTCATCACCACTTGATCGCAAAGGTCTCTCTCTCCGTATTGCGATTATGTATCTATCCACCAAAATGAAGCCCTCAAAACCTTCGTGTTATTGAGGTAGCATTCACGACTTTCGCCGATCTGAAGTACACCGGGAAAGGAAAGGCGAGCGCTTCGATTTGAGGCCAAGTACCAGAAAATACGTTGTTTTTTTTAGCGGAACTCTAAGGTATTCCCCTTTTATTTGATCCGTAAAACAATTGAAATGTTAATTTTACACTGTCTCATCCACAGGATGGGGACCAAATGTTTTGTACTATCGAACCGTCAGAAGGGCCCAAGTTTTTAACTGGTCTTTCTCTCCCAAATACTATACTGTAATATATACACTATTTGTTAGGCTAGTGTTCATTGTATTTGTTTTGAAGGAATGGACAAGCTTTGACTATGGATTGACAGCTGAATGAGCTGTCCAACGCAGCAAGCCTCGCATGACGAATTCACTCCTTGTAAAGCAGCGCGAAATTCGCAATGCCCCCTCGTCTACGAAGGCAAAGAATTTTGTATAGATTCCGCTTCAAACTGCACGTCAATTTACCATTAAAGGTGAAGGTGGCACGATAGACCTCGAGCAGCGTATCGGCAGTTGAATTAACTCTTCGGTTGCAAATCCATGCAATCTCCTTGTAAGATACACCAGCACACGCTTACTATTTACCGATATGCATGTATGTTTGAATAGGCAGACACAGCTGTCGTCATGAGAGTGTAATTTTTATTTTGCTTGCATTGGATAATGAGAATTACCAGCACGAATCTGAAAAAATGTGTTTTTGGGTCAATACTCTTACAAGGTAGCAAGAAGCCCATTGTATTTATTATAAAAAAGGCACATGTTTATATACATATACGTGGCTAATTTTCATATCTCCAAAACAGACTCCCATGTGTCATGAATGTTCATTTCTAAACCACTGCCTTGAAACATTTTAATTCATTCAAGTTGCTTCCTGTGGAATGAGGTCCTTTGAAATTTGGCCTCTTTATTCTGAGAATGCGAAATTATCTACAGCACACCAAACTGAAAAACGGGAACTCCTGGTAATTACTCTCAAAATATTTCGTAAAATTTATTTAATATTCTGCTGGGAACTGCCCAAGATTTTTTTAAAACATTTTCATAATTAATTAATAACCTGTTAAAACGGAAATAGTTTCAAGGGGGAATAATAAATACAGGACTTCATTACAGAGGTGCCTCAGTAATTTTAGTCGAATTTACTAGCGTTGTTTTACTATTGAGCATTTAAGCTGTAATCATATTTACTGCCTTGACTTTAATGGTATATGAAAAACATATTTCCTCTGCACCTACGCGTTCTATAGTCAAGCGGCAAAGTTGAAACTGCGGCAGGGGATTAATTGCTATCAATGCGTTTGAATTCTTTTTTTTTCCTTTGACTGTCCTGAAAAAAGATGCCCTTCCTTCAAATTGTATGAAAGTTTCATCTAGACCATGAATTTTTGCAGCTGGGAACTCCCATTTGCACTGAATGGTAGCCACTCTTAAAGGCAATCTTAAAAGCTGTATGTAATTTTTTTTCTTCAATTTACACTCCGCCTCTCGAGAAAAAAGTGATGGCTACCACTCAAATATTCATCACGTCGAGAGAGAAGAGTAAAGTACGCTCCATCAATTCCAACGAGACGAGTCTTTCTTCTTTTTTTCATACTTATATCCCCTAAGATATTTTTCACTGCCCCTTCGAGCTCCCTGCACTTACCTTAAATTCTTTCCTTTCAAATCTATTTTCTATCCTTCTCATCCTTCCCTCATTTTGTCAGCCCTCTTCGCACTGTTCCTCTTTCCTTATCTCCTTCCTCGCGAGACTTCCATGCCTCGTGGCCATTCGTCTGCTGTCCCCATCCTCTCACTCTCCCCAGGCTCACGTCTCTTCTTGCCTGCACCTTTTCCAGACGACGCTACCCCATCTCCCTCTACCTCCCCCTCCCAAACACATACCCCCATCCCTCTGTAATTTGGCCGTCGGCCAACGCATGCATTCTCACTCTGACTCACGAAGGTGCTGTTTTTTCGTGTCTATTTGCCTTCGCGTGCGTTCTCTCCCCTCTTCCTGGTCCAATTCTTCCAGACCTCTCTCTCTCTCTCTCCCCCCTCTTCTGCGGAATTTTCCTCCCGGAGTGCGTTCAAATAGGTGGGCGTGGCGCGTCGAAACGCATGTTCGCCCGCTTAGTTCACCGGCCTACCTCATCTCCGTCGCCTCCCCCTCCCCAACTCCTTTCCCGTTTCACTTTTTCCGTTTCTCAAACCCTCGCCCTCCGGTAGGCGTACCCTTCCGCTCCTTAATTGATGCCTGCGGAGTGGGGAATGCTCTCGCGAGTGACGAGGCCGACGAGATTTTTTTGAGACACCGAGCGGGGACAGAGCTGATGGCGGAAACGCGTTTATTTACTTCCCCGGATTCCAAAGCCACCTCCTCTCGTATTTGTTTTTTGTAGTTCCTTTTTTTGGGAAGACCTCCCGTATCTCAAGGAGGGGTTGCATTTCCAGCTTCCTCCGTCGTGATAACTGTTTCTATTGTAATCAGGATTACCGGGTATTGTAGCCTATCTTGCACTAAAAACTAGTTGCACTCCCATGGCCAGTCATTCTTAATAAGCGAAATTCAGTGAATCGTTTCTTAGGTCTCTTCTTTTTTATTTGCTAGCGTGTACACAAAAATGTAATTATCTTTAAATGTGAATTCAAACATAGATGTAGAGGTATGAAATATTTATTTTAAAATATTTGTGGGTAGAAAATGGCTTGCAGGGTGTTATCTTTAAAAAAAAACCCTACTGCTGATTTTCTTTTGACAAAACTGATTTTAGTTTTTCTTCTTGAAGGCTTTCACTGCTGTAGTCGCAATTTATATTAAAATGCAAACTAGGGCCCTTAAACAATGCGACTGTCAAATATCGGTCTCATGCTTGACTTTACAAGTGTTGAAGAAAACTGCATACAGTTGTGATTTGTCCAAAATGAGCAAATGCTGTTTGGATAATACATTTTCTGAACACATATGTTGTGAAAACTCACTTGGATTCTACAGAATGGGTAACTGCGAGCGATCATTCACTTGGGCGGTAAGCAATGATGGAAGGTGGCGTGATGTTGGGAGAACCTGCGTGACTTCAAAGCGGCCGTCAATTAATCCGAGTCGTCGCGACGTATGCGCCCGCGTTCCGTTCCTCCGTGGTAAGGCCGAGAGGAGTTTGCTGGAAATCGAGTCCAGAGGATAATTTCAGCCGGGAGAACACGAAATATAAAAGTCGAAGACCGAATAGGGAGGGAGAAAGGGGCGCGGAGGGAGATAGGTGGTGTGGGGAAATTGACGTGCGACGACGGCCCTGAGTCGCGGGTGAATGGCTCGGGCGCCCGCAATCCTGGCGCTCGCGCATCCCTCACCCCCCCCTGGTCGTTCGCTTGTCCTATTTCGACTATAAAGAAGAAGAACAACAGTCACTACTCTGAGGACAACTTCTTTTCCATAAAAGGTCACCTTTCGGGAAGACATAGCCCTCGCTCATATTGTTTTATCGCAAGGTATATTTTTGAAATATCAGAAGATTTTTTCCAAAAAACTTTTGTGAATGTTCAGTTATTTTCTTGGCATTCGTGGTGAGATAAGTGTTCTACACATGCATTAGCATATCTTTCGAGGAATGACCGACTATCAGCAAGAGGGGAGCAATGATCTTCCGTGCCTGGTTCCAGGAGACACGGTGGGTATTCAGCTAGTTATAACTCT
Organism: Hetaerina americana; assembly: GCF_022747635.1. Taxonomy (NCBI): domain Eukaryota; kingdom Metazoa; phylum Arthropoda; class Insecta; order Odonata; family Calopterygidae; genus Hetaerina; species Hetaerina americana. The sequence continues at coordinate 75,717,015 of NW_027286069.1, read as the reverse complement.
CAGGGAGTTGTGTAAACTTTCGGTGAGCCACCTATTATGGTCCCCAGGGGAGGCTATGTACTGTGCCTGGTTTCGTGAAACAACCTCTCCGCAGATTGCCGCGGAAATAACTACGCCGTTGAGAGTGTTCAAGTAATTGCACCAGTTCCTCCTTCGCGTGGGAAATTTCCTTTCCACGTAATTAGAAATATACAATTCTTTCCAGGTAAGAGGTCGTAATACGTCTCAATTCAACGAATCAGAGATTAATCCCGTAATAATAATTCCCTAGCTCGTAATCACTCTGCCAAAGTCATCACAATAAAAATGTTCCATCCTATATCAAAGGAGACGAACATTATCTGCCAAATGTTCGTATTTTATTTCTAAAATCCAGGTGTGTGTTAAAATTTGTGTCTTGACGCTAATAAAGTCATTATTCGACAATTATATATTTCTTAGGTTAAAGATTTAAGTTAGTCTTTCACATGATAATTAACTAGAGGTTTTACATTAACTTACTGAATTTAAGTCATTAATTGGTAGAAATTTTCGGAATTTGCGCAAATTTTAATGAAATGAATATTACTGTGTGCTAGAACCTACGATGAGCGAAATTCAAAACTCTGGATCGTGGCGAGTGAGGGATAGAGCTTCTCTTCGCAGCGTGTGGTACCCAGAAAAATCAGGTCCCCAAAAATTGCCCGTGGGTGTGAAATACCAATATTTGGAACGTTTTGCTAAGTGTAAAAGCTGTATGTACTGGACCTAATGTTCACGCATCAAAATATAAAAAAAACCTAAGCTTGTGTGGACCAGTACCAAGGTTTGACACGTCCTATAAATCGTTATAGCTGCCTGTCTAGTATTCTCCATATTTCAATCAAATACGAGTTCTCCCCTGTAACTAAAACTTTTCCATACTGGGCTGTGTATATTGTTGGTTGCTGTAGATTAGGAATTCTATTTTTGGCAGTTCAGCTGTTGAAGTGGACAGTTCAGAACAGGGATAACTGAGGCATGGTTAATTGAGGCATGAATTACTCTGACGATAGTTTTACTTGAATGTATTTATTCTGTAAATATATTTCGTTATTGCTAGAAAAACAGATTTGAGTGTGATTGTTACCTTCTTAATTTATGTGCTTTGTTCTTATGCTTGTATAAATTTTCCGCAGTGGGATTGGGATGGTGCGGTAGCTAATCTACTGGTTTCCAACCCCGAGGGCCTACATTCGTTCCCCGGAGGTGGCAGGATTTTTTAATGTTAACTAGATCCCTATTTTGGGTGCCATGTGGAGAGCACTTCAAGTGGAGTTCGCCGCCCGTCGGATGGGACGTTAATCTGCTGACACCTTGGTGACTTCCGTTAATAGTAGGCTAATGCCGACGCAGGATTTCCCTCCACCGTTCCTCCATTTCCCGAATTTACTATTCCTACCGAATTACGTACTCACCTAACCCTAATAGCGTAAATGACCTTCGCTGTCGGTCGCTCCCCAATAGTAATTACTACTAATACTCAATTCCGGCAGGGAGAGCCTTGATTGATGCTTGTGTGACGCATTGAAAACACCACAAACGCTGTGATTCGACCACTCTTGTGTTCAGCGAATCTAGTGGTGCGCTTTGGTCGTTAATAGCGAGGAGTGGGAAAGACTGAGAAGGATATTATTTTTTCTTCGAGTGCTGTCGGCGGCGTGGGCTTCGAAGAGAGTCCTGAGTGCACCTTCGTGTTGAGATAAGAGCCGAGGAGGCAAACAGGAAGGAGCGGGAGGGGGTGGGTGGTTCTCTGCCGTCAGATTCGGCGGTGGCGGGCCACCGAATCGCACGCACGACCCTTTCCTCGTCACCTCCCTCCTCCCCTCGTTACTTCCGAGTTCAATCCACCTCAACTCTTGTCGATGCCGCCAGCTGTCGCCCTTGGAAACCGACATACAACGACTAAACGCGAGGCAGAGCACAGTTGATAAGGGATGGCGGTAATGTTTAGGAGAGGTTCGCGATGCGGGCCGAGCTTGTCGTTATCTCCCTCACGTAGTTCCTCCCGATGTATACCTCTTCCTGTTTCCCCTTCTCTCCTACCTTCCTTCCCCCCCCAAAGCTTTCCTGCTCTCCTTCCCCCAGAGAGGGGTTGACTAAGAGGCGGACGCGTGACGACCAGAGTGCCTGCATTTTATCTCTTTTTTACGCTTTTCGTCTCCTTTTCATGCCTTCTCTCATTCGTTATGGCGTGACGCGGGAGTTTTTCGCCTTTTTCCCATTACTTTCCCTTCGATTTTTGTCTCGTTCGAGTCGGATATCCAGACAATTCGAGTCGTTTATCGAGGGACATGGTCCCATTCGGGGCATGGGTTTGGTTTACTGCATTCAAAACATCCACTTCAATCCTCGTCGAGTGAAAGTGGCGCGGAGAACAAGATTAACCAATAATCGTGCATTCGAATCCAGAATTCTATTTTTCGTAAAAACTCTTTTGGAAAAATTATGTTATTATGTGAGATTTTGGTGGTTGTATTGGGATACTTGGACTAAATAAGATGATGAAAATTATTTCCGGGAGTATATATTGAAGCTTTTATTGAGCAGCTGGAAGAAGAAAGGAACCATTTTCATACAAAAATAACTCCGCAATTATCTTCCTTCTGTTCATTCTAAAATGTTGGAAAATGTAAGGGAAATTTTCTATTCTTTTTTTTGAATACGTCATTTAAATGATACCCAAGTTATACCCAGGAAAGGTTTGTTGTAATCAATTACGGTTACCTCTTTTTTGACTTCATTTGAATGAATTTAATTAAATTGACCCTTTTTTAAACGCCCGCAATTGATAAATCTCACAATTCCGTAAGTGAAATCAGTAAACAGAAAACGAGATGTCTTCATGAATAGTAGTATGGTAGACATTTGATCACTCAGGTGTATGCAAATGTGTAAATTATTATTTTTGTGTTATAACCTCCGGCAGATTCAGCAATGGTCTAAAAAATTTAGATTCGATTTAATCATTAAACGAAGGGGTAAAAAACTTTAATATTGATTTCCCTCCCATAGCTTTTCTCTCTTTCTTTCCGAATGGCTTATACGAGGCTTGTCTTGTTCACCACTCACATCGACCATAAGACCGATTTCCTTCCGTCTCTACGTTCTATCTCTCTGGCGCCACCCAGAAGAGTTTCATTGGCACGTAACAATGAAGCGCTGCGGTTGTGGGCAGAGACATTGAAAACCTGATTCGTAGTGGAAACTCGTCTCGGTCAACACAATAGGAGAACGATAGCATGGCGAATAAACCCTTGGAAAAATTCCCATTTCACTTTCTTCTTTGTCACGAAATGCTGGAGCGAGAGAATTTTGTCCAAGTCCAGCATGCAATGGGAATGGGTTCGTCGTGAGAATTAAATTTACCACCAACGCCTTTAGGTGTTTTGCCATTCCGTTTTGGACATTATCCGATGAGAGAAACTGATTTCTAATTTGTCTTTGTTTGTGGGCACGAAATCGCTGGGAATCGTCAATTGTTTTCGTGTCTAGAAAGCTCATCAATTTAAAATTTTATTTGAAAGCGTGAAATTTACCACCGTTGCACTTTCATTCTCGTAAACTAAATCACCGATAACAGTCTTCAAACAAATATGATACCATGATGCCGTGCCCGATACCCAAACGTCAACGTCGCTATATTTTGGCTTTATTGAGATGAAGAAATGATTCGGTTGACCAAATACTAGAACTACTGTCTCGGATTGACTCTTTAAGATATTTTGTTCTAGTCAATAGGTAATTAGAATATCGTTCGGTGTACAATGAATACTCTAAGAGATGATAGTAGTTGAATGACTGCTAGAATGTGGATCCGCTGCATTTCTATTTCGGTTTTTGATGTCAAACTCGAGATGTAAAACTCGTGCAAGGTAAATAATGGTAATTTCTTAGCTCAGCCGAACAACCTGCGATTCCCTTGGGAACTGCTTCTAGTCATTGCGTTTCTTTAATCAGAATAGCTCTAAATTCAAGCCCACGGGAAAGAGCAAGTGCCATTGATCGAATGGTTTGGCGTGTTAGCAAGAAGACGCGAGGGTCGACTTATTTAGCATTCTTGGGGGAGTCTCAATGCTTCTCGGCCAAGGGTCGGTAACCGGGTCGATGACAGACAACTTTTTTCTTTCCGAAGTGATAAAGTACGATAAGGCATTGTGCGTTTACGTGAAATGGCTGTGAAATTTCCTTTCTCATTATTTATACCGTAGAAAATTATAATCGTTATGTTTTATCTGTTAGGACTGTGATATCACTGCGTAAGAAATACCATGTCGTAGATTTTATTTTCGGTAGCAATGGAATGTCTGTTGCAATATTTGACTTGTGGCTGGATGAAGTCTGCAATTTTCCGTGGGGAAAAATTTTCCCGCAGTTTCCCCATGTATAACATAAGTGATTCCGATTAATTATATGCAACCCAATAGGTTATTTTCTCTATGAAGATGATTGATTTAAAATTAATCAGCATAAATTAGCTAGAACTATCATATCATATTATTTGTTTTGGGGTTGAAGAATTTGAGTAAACTCTCTGGTGCATTTCTTCTTATACACTTACCCCATAATTAGTTGCAGAATCTAACGAATTAATTAATACCGTATTTTATGAAACAAAGTAAGTTAATAATTGGAATTAATTTGTGCTTCATGGAAAACTAAATCATTAATTTACCTACTTTTTTCTTTGAACTGTTGATGTCTTTGAGAGGAAAAGTATTGTTCTTAACGCTTATCCTCGATTTCATGTTCATTTTTCAATACTAAAAATGTACAGGGAAATGTCTTTTTAACGCGATTCATTTGGATAAATGTCATTTCATTGTCGTTATTCTAAATCATTTCTATTTTTAGCACGGCATTGTTCATCGATAATAGATTAGCTACCTTGCAAATGAAAAACTATCTCTTGCATTATTAGATAAATTGTATCAACCCTTTCCATTTTTGTGAGAAGAAAATAATATTATTACAACACTTGAGCTCTCATAGATGTTCTTAGCTCTGCAATTACGCGACTTAAACTGATCTCAGTTACTTATTTTTGACTTCTGTTATTAAGAAATGCGATAAATTGAGAACCGTAAGTTAATTTTGAAGAATTGCCTTCCACCTCACTAATCATTGACGCTTTGCGTTCTAAACAACACTTTGAATGTGGTTATTGTGTACGATTTTTCCATAGCATTGATCGTAGCTATCCCGAAGGGCTGTGCGTTAGGGTTACTTTCTCTCTCAGAAACATGTTCCTTACTTTTCATCTTGTCAAGCCACAAATTGCCTCGTAAACGTATCACTTCGTGTTTTCTTCCGCACACTCTTCCGAAAGTAAACCTAAATGTTTTGATATATGGTCTTTGCTGCAACCGCTCTTTATTTTAGTCAAGGTAAAATTCATCAGGCAGCTAAGCCCTACCGTTTCATATTTCCTGTTTCGAAAACACTAGTTTTGACTCATTTTTCACCTTTGTGTAGGCAAGGAGAAAATATGGTGGCATTCCATGTAGACAACTAAGACGTTTTCAAGGCCGATTACGTTCATGAAGCACTTCTATTTGAGGAAAATTTCTTTATTGCCTGATGTAATTGCGACAAATATTCATACAATTGTACCAGTATTCATAGATATTTCTCAATAGTTCCAATTCTAAAAATTATATTATTTGATCAGTATTTAGAGAATTCCCGTAATTTTGCACATTTTAAAAATGTCATCTGAGCGCTCGATCGACTGTCTTCTCATTATATTTTCTTCGACACCTCTGATTTTAAGTTGAAGAAATATATGTTACGCTATTTCTAGTAAATGTGCAAACATGTAGCATAGCCTGGAATTATTTAACGCTCTACCTGATTATGTCACCTTCCATAACAGGAGGAATCACGAAAAAATTTAATTTCTGTAATGAATTGATAAATCAATCGTTTTGCGTAGGGAATGACGTATTATTAAATCCTATGTCTGATTAACCGTTCCATGGATTTTTATTTATACCCATTTTTATATTAAATAGGCATATTTAATATAAGCACGTTTGACCATGTTGTAATGTTCACATTAGTATAGATAATATAGTCGGTGAGAATATTTGATGTTTCGCCATTTTTTAAATTTTGATATTTATATACGCATATATTTATTTGCGAAAATGTAAATCGCTTTTCGAACAATAATTTTTTATGTTTCTCTTTTCCCGTGAACCATAACCTTAGTTACTTGGACTTTTCTTAGCAATCCGTATTCAATTTTAATGCCATGCTACTTGTAACTTATTCCATTATTGACTTCGAAACAAGAATAAGAAATGTTCTCTTGAAAATTTCGGGAATATTTATTGTTGTTAAATTTTTTTTGTTGAAAGTCTATTTTGAGATAGCTCAACCGTTGGGGGATAAGCTGCACGAATGACACTAATAGTTACATTTTTTAATATGGACGATACAGTTAAAGTGTATGGCAATACAGGAATAATTTTTGGGAAATATTGCGCAACTATGACGGACGTGAAAGGAAACCGATGCTGATTTTTCTCTTCCGGATGCTCGATTTGCGCTGTATAAATTTCGAACATTATGCGCGTCAAAGGTGGTCCTAGAGAATAATCTCCAAAATAATTGCCGCTTTAAGTGACTTGGTTTTGCAATATGCATAAAGAATTGCTTTCTTTTGTTACGTTCTCCTCGGCCGTAATGGCCTAAGACATTATTACTTCACGGGCGTGCTCAAATCGTGGCATCGGCGGCCGCTCTGACCTTCTGCCTCTCGAAAGTCTCGCATCGTTTTTAATGTTTCACGTCTTTTCCTTCCGCACCACGAAAACTTTCTAAACTTTGCGAAACACCGACCCATTCACCTTTGCCCTCTCCTTCTCCTCCTCCTCTTGGATTTCCCCTCCCCACCTCCTTAACCCTCGTGATGCCTACCAAGTTCCCCTCCATCAAAGGAATTGACAACCGCCAACCACTCTGCCGAGCACCGATGAAAGGCGCATGAATCCTCCCGGATCCGCGCTCTCAAATTTCCCCACTTCCGTACTGGACATTTATGACGTGGGCTTTCTTTGCTCGGGGAACTGCGCGGTGTGCTAATGCAGGAGGGATTGCGGTGTACTCCGGGAAGGAAATCGGGGAAGGATTTCGAGCCGCGCTACACCGTAACTCACGATGTGACGCTTACGATCTCTCCCGAGTCTGCTACCCTCTCGAAATTTGAAGAAATCGATATCGCCTTGGGAAACGCGATTGACTGCACGGTCTATGATATTCGGGTCGGAGGGATGAGAAATAAATTTCCCCATTGAGAAGATCGAGGAAGTGAACTCAAGAACTTTTGATTTTTGAAAGTTTATCTCCTGGAGGAGAAATGATGAGTTAAACCACGGCATTTGAAATATAAAAATCAGGAAGATATTATGTACAATCAACGTTAAACATTCTTGAGAAAGGTGAATTTCATGGAGAGGCTGGGTAACGCTCATGCTAAAACTGCGTGGAAATCATAAAATCGAGTAAATCATCGTGGCGCTTAACGACGCAAATGATTTTTTTTACAGTTTAATCCTACTTTTCAATGGCCGTTTAAGTTCCCATTTACTGCAGTTCGCCTGAAAACATTGGCATATTTGCAGTGTGCTCCGTCTCTTCGGGCTACTAAGATGGTCGGTTCAGTTGTAGATCAATTTATCGTGTTAACTTCAAGGGTAGCAGCCCGCATTTCCGGTCCCAACACTGACAGCGTAGTTGTTTTTCTGGCGTCTGACGAAAATGTACCTCAGCCATTCATTAGAAATTTAAGATAGATTGTGCTAAGCAGGTGCATGCGGGAGGATAATTCGCGGGTTTTAAATTTCCGGGGACGTAAAGGTAGCGCTATCAACATGGTCGTAGTATTTATCAGTTGTGAGCGTATTTTTGACATGGTAAGTAGATTAGATAATTAGAACGGGTAGTAGAATTATTATGAAAATACGTGCCTTTTTCAAGTTCAAGTGAATAGTTGAGAAAATAAAAATTTTATTACATAATACCATTGCGGCAATTGTCTGGAGATGGACGATGATGTCTCCTAAGAAGAGCCTGGCCAAAGGAGACAGTTCCAGGCTTTGGGAATTCCATCTTGAACTTGATAATAGAGACAACTATTCCACAGAATGGTTTTTATTGATATACTACTGGATACCCTAACGTGGAATTGTTGTTTATTTTATCAAGTTCAAGAAACTGGCCGGTGTTGTTTTCGTTGCTAGTGCTTTGACGCATGTATGGAGTTTTTTTTAACATCATTCGCGTGAAAGTCGAGGAAAATTTGTGATAGCTGTAGTTCTTTAATCACATTTTCAATAGCACTCTGTAAAGAGATGTTCCGAGTCCAAGAGGACACCTTGGAGTAAACCTTCGCAGCAAGCTCCCGTCCCACAAATTGGCCTGTCCCTTCCTCTCTCTCTCTCTTTGCGGCCGGGTCCTCTGGCGCCAGCGAGAAAGGGACTAGATGAAGAAATGAAGAGAGTGCCCATGAATGACGCTGATGGATAATCCAGTGACAACTCACGCAAGAGGTGACGTGCGATCTGCCCGAGTGCATTAATATTCACAGTTCATAGATAGTGATTGCAGGACAGAGAGATTGCTCCGCGAAGGAGTGCTAGGGGAGAATTGCGAAACTTCACAAAGGCGCAGATGTTCTGTTTTCTTTCAGGGAACGTTTTATACTGTAAAGTGTGGAAAAGGGAGTTGATTTGATGCAGGTATAAAAAATAGAAGAGTATAATTTGATCCCTCTTAATGTATTCCAGAGGAAGAGCGTGTTGTGCCTTCCTCGCTTTAGTTCATTTTGTTTAACTTGCCGCCAATCTTCCCTGTTCTCGATAAATTGAAACTGTGCAGAACTGCTGATGATGGTTTTCCTCAAGGTCGAGTTGACTTAAGTTAAAACAAACGCGCCATTCCTCGTTCCCGTGATATCGGAGCAAGATTGCCTCATTCCCCGTATTGTAGAATCTACTGTATGCACAGAATATGCCTTTTATTCCGACCTCAACATGTTCCTTTCTTTATTTGTGCATCGCATCTTTTCTCAGTTAACTCTTCGTGACAGCTCCCAGTGAATGTGTTTTCCATCTTCTTGCCTACAATTAAATTGGCGCCGTGCATTACTAGGCTGCCTGTGCCGATGTAAAAAAAGAAGAATCCTTCGGAAAACTGGCGTAATTGTAATGAATCCGAAAATGTAAGGAAAACAAGGAGAAGAATAGAAAAAAAGGATAACAGCATTAGGCCGTTTGTGAGCGTCTACCTGATAAATGTAGCATTTTTTTACTTACCGTATCTTTACTTATTACCGTGTATTACTTTATCATTCACCGCCACGTTATTTTAGTGCCTCTTCACCTAGTGCCTTTAGCTTACCCTGCATAAAAATATTGGATGTTATATCACACGGCGCTATCCGTAAAAGGGTTTTCTACTCGTACGATGGTGAAAGAAAAAAATAAAATCATTTTGATCTCATTTTCCCCATGGCAGATCATTGACTCAGTAGGTGATTTCTGTCGGAATACGTCATAGTTTTGCTCTCCTTGTAGACGAAATTTACCCAAAATGCGGTGATGGTCGTAATCATCATTCAAGATAGACTTATGGACTCAACCTTAATGTATCGTTGGTTAATTTCTCATATATATATATATATATGCATTCAAACACGAAATCCCGCCCAACGGCGAATAAATACTCATATATTCAGAAACAGATATAAGGAAAAGGGATAGGAACACACATAAAGGACGAACACAATAGAGGTGGGGAAGGCGGAATCGAACGGATCACAAGAGTAAAAATATTTCCTTGACTCTTTCACCTTTTAGGTTATTGACCTGGTGGTCTGGGTTCAAATCCAGGTGACAATCTTCGCATTGTTTCACCAAAACTTCAGAAGTATCAAAAAATCTTGGGAATCAGCATGGGGTATAGGGCAAGACAATGCCTAAAATGAGTTTACCTGCAGAACTAAGTTCCAAAGGTAGGTGAACTGTTGTCTAAACAACCATCGAATGTGGCTGTATGAAGTATTATGGAGGTAATAAGCAGAAGCTACGTGAGTTGATGGTTCTTGGAAAAGCACACGTGACGTTCATTCAGGGTGGAAATCAGATAGCCCTCCTTATCTCCCACCATTCCTTTGTCATTATATTAGCCGGGTTAACTACCAATGTTACCCACCTCGCGGCGTGCGGCGGCACTCCGAGCCACGTGACCCAGTTCCCTCCGAACACTGCACCTCTCGCCCCGTGTGCCACACACACACACACGAGTCTGGAGGAGGATAACGGTGTCCTCCCTCCTCGGGAAATATAGGGGGGGGGAATAGGGAAAGAGAAGGGTATATGGGGGGGATGCGAATGGGAGTGAGGAGGTCTGGTGCGGGAAGGGGGATGCTCTCCTCTCCCGGAGAGGCAGCCCCTACTCCTACTTTACCCGAGCCCCATCCTCTCAGTTCCCCCCCCCCGCCCTTTCCGTCGTCTTCGTGAGGACCGAGTGGATGGGAGGGGGAGGTCTAGGGCGTGAGAGACGGTGAGCTTGTACGCGTGACGAAACATTCATCTTTTTTGAGATCTCTTTTTTTCTCTCTCCAACTCCTTCCCTGACTCCTCGCCCTTTTCTTTCATCCTCCCTTGTATTTTTTTATCCTTAAGTAAGATTTTCGGTGCCGGGCTCCTTTCTTCTTAGACCCTAGGGCCGGCGTAATGCGTATTTCTCTCATCCTCGCCGTCCTCCCATGTGGCGGGACGAGAATTTAGTGTTTGTTCCTGGTGCATGAATGCTGTCAAAATATGGGCGGCCGTGAACCGGGAGGCATAATTATTTTACCGGGTTAAGGTAGAAGGTCTGGGGATTCATCGACTGTCGTACTCCTTGCTTTGGAAAAAATTACTGCTTCTGTTGAGGTGCGAGAATTTGTTTAGAATTCTAATTCGGAAGTTTGAAGTGACGTTTCGAAGGATATTGAGTTATATAACTATATTTATATTGTGAAATGCTGCCGCGTACATTTTTTTATACTTATCTTTCTTAGGGTGGCGATTGCCCAATTAATTGTTTTCAACCCAATTGCATTCTTATTATTTGACTTATTCTAATCGAAAGTCAAGGATTTTTTTGTATTCATGTCTTAGAGGGTTTCGTATTCCAGCTGTTTGAACAATGAAGTCGTCGATTGGTAATATTTCCATCCTGCTTCCCCACAGTGGTTTCGCACTTTCCCATGAAGTGTTACACGGTTGGCGATTTTCGGTGACAACTGGAGCGGAGCAGAAGCAATAGAAAAAAATCCGTACCTCCACATTTCTTACTCTGTTTGACAGTTTTGCTGTCACCATGCTATCAATAAAAACTCTATACCCCGGGGAAATTACGAGTTGCAAAATTCTCGTAGTTGCAAAATTTGCTTCCCATTAGACGAATATGATGGAGCAACACTTCACTGAAATCAACTCTGGCAAATCATTTGCTCTTTATCTTAATCAAGCAGTGTTTTTTATCAAGTAAGCGATTTTTATTTTTTTACTTCTGGTCTAATTGGTATTGTGACAATACAGGGGTCAGGTGTAGCATTATTTACTCCGCGAGTTGGCACTCCTACCGGAGGTTGAATCAATTCTGGCCATGTTTAAACTAACCATCGGGACAGCCTTGAAGGAACGTCATCGCTCAAATTACGTCCACTTACGGAGAAAGCCCCTCCCACTTCGCACTCCCTCCTCGTGGAGTTCAGAGAAGCGTCAGAAAGTCACACGCGCCCATTTCCTCGAGACGCCTTCTCCATCGACGGCGAACAGGCCGATGTGTCCTCTCTTCTTTGACGCCTTTCATTCAACGTTGCTTCGCGTGTATCGTGAGCGTTTTATTTTGCCTTTTTTCACTGTTGTTCCTCCCCCAATCCTGGGAAGGTGTGGGTGGTTGGAGTCGCGGAGTTGGTGAGGAAGGCGGCTCTTGCCGGTCGGAGCCCCGCACATTGTTGGGTTGGGGGGGAAAGGTAGAAGTCGCGCGTCTATGGTCATTAGTGGAAGATCGTCCGTGGAAGCCCCAGCGGTGGGAGAAAAATCATTTATGCCTTGCCTTTTATGCACACTGCTCACTCAAGAGAAATGCGTATGGAAGCGGTGTCTCGTGGCATACTGTCGTCGCATGTCCGTTGTCATCTGAGGCGAGTAATGATGTTTTAAGGAGGTACATTTACTCATTTTCTTCGTATGATATATTTTTCTTTTTTCTCTCGAAAATTATTTCTCCCACTTATCCGTCTCTGTTTACGATTTCAGGAAATATAATTATTCGCGGAACCCTTACAGCAATGAGTTATCGCACTATTGGTAGGGTGCTTATTAAGTATAGATGACGTGAACTTACGGTCAGTTGTTGGATTGGTTGTTCATATTTGTTCACAGTCGAAAAAGCAGTTGTCTGTTGTAAGGAAACGATACATTTGCTGTCGATGAAATGTTAATATTCTCATACGGAAAACCATGCTCTACCATACTATTACGTGAAACTAAGAGTTTTATTCTTTTTCAATATCTTAACTTCCTTCACTACTATCGATGTATTACATAATTGCACCCTTCTGCTTCACTCGCGGACATGACGTTAGATGCACGACAATTAACTTACCTTAACTGCCATTCTACCCTACCCTCTCAATACATACACCTACTCTCGGAAAGAATTCCGAATGGACGAAGTAAAGATTATTTTCCCTCTTTCGACACTCCACTGCGGGAGGAATCTTCTCCCGCTCACTTATCTTTCCGTCTTTCCGTTCCTCTCAACGACATGAAAAAGGGAACTGGGGTGAGTGAGGAGACACGAGAATGCGGGCAATGACTGGCATTCGAGATTGTATTGGCGCCATAAAATTTTAATGTTTAACTATCTCGCAGGAAATGGCGGAAACACCAAAACCTTTTTCTTCCACATGTCATTCAATCCCCATCGCTCTCGAAACTACTCAACTGTGAGCGTTTTTCTCCGTTTAATTCAGAGGATCAAAAATTAAGTCACGAACGGACCATCTCGGTTTCACGACAGTTGAGCCCGGACAAGAAGGTGCTTCGAATCTACGCAACGCCATTTAAATTACCCCGGATGGCATCGTTGACTGTCAAATGCTCAGCACCTAAGTACTACACCTCTAACTGGCATCGTTCTAAAAATGGGCTCTAACAGTTCTGAAGCAAACATTGAAATGCTTATAGAACGGTGGGACTTCGTTAAAAAAGTAATATATTAAAAGATAACTTTGAAACTGATTTGGTTCAGTGCTTAGTTACGAATATTGTATGGCCGAACGCACGCAAGAAAATGCGTGGCAACGCGTAGAGCCAGTGTAAGTTGATTTGCTTGAAGTTGTTACAATTTTTTTACGTAAAATAAAAAGTTTTCCATTTTTGTAATGCATGTTTGCCATGCAAACGATCACCTAAATGCTAATATATCGTTGGAAGTGAAATATTATTAGTGTTTTATTCGGCAGTAGACACCTAAGGAGATTGCCTTCAAATGACATTGCAACTACATACATTGATAAGTGACTAAAGTTAAGTTAACCTTGCATTATTAAATGCATACTTATATATAAAAAATATTGGCGACCTATGGATAAAAATTAGCTTTGCCGAAAATTTGCGAAGTACTTAAGTTTCATGTTAAATTTGAATTGAACGGGGATACAACGTGTACGGTATGTATTCAAACATCCACTTACACAGGCATTCATTAGCCCATACACCCACGCATGAACTCAGATATACAGATTGATGCCAAACGTGCCTAGCGTAAAACTGCTTAGTAAATACAAAAAGTGTCATATAAATACTAAGCAATCTGAAATCGAGGTCACGGAAGACATTAAGACTATTTGACTTAAAGTATTGCATATGTGTCAAACGTGCGTTTTACTTGCGACGTTAAGCAAATAATCCGTCTCGCTCTACGTGGCAGGTGAGACAATAGTGACAAAATACGAGAGATTGTCGAGCAGTTGGATTCAAGGATTCGTATTCCCTTCGCAAAACACCGGAACGTAACACAAACAAGAGGTCAATACCTGCATGTTAAAGCATTGGTAACTTCCCTTTACAGGCTTCTCCCCCTGCCTCTTTGTGTGCGTTTTCCCATTCCCTCCAACCTTCCGCCCCAAAGCGGGAGGCTCTGGTCGTATTGTGTAGCCGTCGTTTTTTTTTCGGATGCTGCGAACGTTTGTGTGACTCAAAATTCTTTGGCGTCCACGGCATCCTCTTCATAGAGAGCATTCGTTGGGCGAGTCGTGTAAGGGAAGGGATAAAATTCCGAGCGTGGCGGTTTCAGTGCAAAACAAACACTTCCCTCTCTCTCTCTCTCTCGTCTCGACCTGTTCCTTTTGTTGGACCAGCCTGAAGTTGTTAGCTTTAGCGTGCATTGTTCCCAAGAGCAGTTAAGGCGAGAGGGTGATAAGGCGATCCCTGGTAGCGGGGCCGAATAAAATTCCTTGTCGACGAGGATGTTTGCTAGGAGAATTCTGAAATGTTTCACGGAAGCCGTCACATACTTTTCATGCAAGTGGTTTTGAAGAGAAAACTTATTTGTACCATTTATTGCAATGTTTGGTGCTGAAAATTTTGTTTTTTTTGCGGAGCAGTAGGAAATTTCAAACGAAATTGAAAGGAATAAGAACGCCTATTTTAATGTACAGAGGGAACTCAGAAATTTTCAAGAAGAAAGAAGATTTCAGAATGCTGGAGCCGTGCTAGTTTCCTTAACATTATCTTTGATCTTTGTTCAAGGAGGAGCAATTACAGCGGACAGAAATTAAAGTTTGAATAAAGATTTCGTGCCTCTTTATGATATGATATTTCAATTTACTGGTTTTCCACGCTGGGGGCCTAAGTTCATGTGCCGGCCTCATGAACGCAAATCATCCAGTGGCTCTTCAATCAGCTTAAGTAGTGAGAAGGGAGATCTTCAACAGCAATGTTCCATTCGGCAGATGAAAGATTAGCCCGGCTTGATTGGAAATAAAAATGAACTGAATTTTTTGAAGAGTAGGTAAATTCCAACGTCGTTTTCTCTCCCCTTCCTGGAGACGCCTTCCAAAATCAGTCCTACCACTATATTCTCCACGTATTCCTAACAGCGTGAATGACCCTGCATGTTGTTCATTTCCCCTACTAACTATGACAAATATGACTTAACTACTTGCAAGTGTTACTACTTGTTGTCAAACTTTTTCTCTGCATTTTACTGGTTTTCCTCAAGCCATCGTAAGGAAAGTTTTGATCATAATGCGGCACAACGGCAGTACTTAAATTTAGGCAACATATGTCCACATGAAGACTATCAAACTACTGGTAATGACACGTCGAGAAATGAATGAAACCCATACTGAGTCTCTGGTAAACATGTACAGTACGCCCTATTAAAACTGAATTCGAATTCTTTTCCCTCCTTTTTGCCTATGTTCACGGGCCTCTGAACGAATTGATAAATCGAACACCGACGTTTTGAAGGCTGACTCTCCCTTCGTTTTCCTGGTGCTCTCCGACATTAAGATGAGTAAAACTCAGTTCATACATGTTCATATTCTTTTGCTAAGATGAATGGGAATTAAAATTAAAATTTATAGAAATTAAATTAAACTAAGAGAAAGACCATCGTGGCTTAAAAGTGATGATTTGACTTCATTTTTTGCATTGTGGTAAGTTTGTACTGCCGGAATAAATTCTTTGGACGACACTCCTCGTGCTGATGTTCTATAGGATTAAACTGGCAAGCTACCTTCCGGATTATCCCAATGGATGAAATTCCTTTTCAGAAACAAATTCTCGTTCGCGGGTGCGAAACCATTGACAGTTTTTTGGTTATTTTATCAGCTGCATCTACTTCAGGAAATGCCTTCCCGCCCGTTATTCAAGAGCCAGTTTATTCAGAGGGACCACTCGGGTTCCATTTCGATGGTTAACGAATCGAGCTGAAATGTTTCGATTATTTTTTCTAAAGAGCAGGTGCCTGAAATACTTTAAAGACTATTTCACAGGCACCTCCGTCAAGCTAATACGAGGGTCATCCGGAAAGTAGTACCCGTTCGTGAACTAAAGACACAAAAGTAAATATTAACAAACATAAAAAAATTTATTTGAAAGAGGATACTTTAAACTACTTCTCAACATAATCTCCAAGCAAATTAAGGCATTTGTCATAACGTGTGACAAGTTTCTGTATTCCTGCTGCATAGTCCTTCGCCGCCAGCTCATTGAGATACGCGAGGGACCCATCTTGCACAAATTTTTGCATAATGCAGATGGTGTTTAACAATTTCATGAACAATTGTTCGAGAAACATTGGGAAAATGCTCACAGATGTCATCAATTGTGACGCGCCGATCGTTCCTCACGAATTCGTCAACTGAGCTCACCAGTTGGTCTGTAATGACAGACGGTCTCCCCGAACGCTCATCGTCGTGTGTGTTCCCCCTCCCCATGTTGAAGTTGCGACACCACCGCCGAACAGACGACTCGTCCATTACATTGTCTCCATACACCTCCTTTAATTGGCGATGAATATCACATGGGCGAACGTTTCTTGCATGGAGGAATTTAATCACTGCCCTCACTTCACAACTGGCGGCGTTCTCAATTTTTTTAAACATTGTTTACAATCACAGAAACAACACAGGCAATGCTAGCGTCACGCAACTTGGCTCAGAGAAGGCAGACAAGCCACTGAAGCTATCTGACCTCGTCCAGCGGCTACTCGCGTCGTCAGCACTTCATGCGGCACGAACGGGTACTACTTTCCGGATGACCCTCTTACATCTTGATCGATAGGCAATAACCAGTAATCCTCTCAAGGTCCATTTATTATGATCCTCACAATGACGAGTTGAATAAGCATCACCCGCTTAATTTTGAGCATGCAGCCTCTGGATGAGTGGTTACAACATCGGAGCGAGAGTAGAATTCCCTTCCCAAAGAGCCCCATCAATTCGCTTCTGTACCATGCCGTCGTGCTAATGGGTACCGACGTTTATTTTGACAGTCTTTCCTTTCGGGACTAAGTGAAAGGAGTCAAACGCTATGCGCGAAAGCCTTAACATGGCACGACGTAAGCAGTTAAAAATGAGCCGTTTGAGAACAAAATATATGACTAAATGGAACTCTCTCTACAGGAATTTCGAAGCGCAAGCTTCATAGAGTACCATCAAGCCCCTTTCAAAATTACCGGAAAAATTCTCCTGATCATGGCCCTGGACAGTAATCACTCCATAAGCATGTGGGTAAAAAGGCCTTCAGCTATTTTACGAACTCTGAGCATAAAAAGTTAATGCAGCAATATTATTTCACTGCAGTTCCTCCAGAATCGTGCAGCGAACATCGGGAAGTATTTCCTCTTTACGTATTTTGTATCACCCATTGGTGCTGGACAGCCATACTTTTGTATTTCAATGCAACAATTTCAGAGTGTAAAAATCATTCACCTTGACTGGGATCCCAGTCAAGGTGAATGATTTTTACACTCTGAAATTGTTGCATTGAAATGCACATTAGCGGATGACTCCGTAAAAAGTTACTGTTGCGGCATCTCCTGCAGTTTCTTTGGAATTTGTCATACTTTAGTAGTGAAGCATAAAAGATTCAGGTAAAGTGAAAGCAATGAAAAGATTTAAGCACGGTAAGGAGACAACTTGTTGTAGCGTCTCGTTAGCATTGACATACTCTTCATCGTATCAACCTCATTACAGTTGATAAGCACTAAATCATTAGAAACGTAATGTCGTCACTACGGTGATTGCAAGGTTATTGCTTAAAAATAAATGACCTATCGATTTAATTTTCATTGATGATGTCGTGCTCCACTCATTTATTCTTCCCTTTCGCACCCCATTCATTCCGGATTCGTCGCCTCCTCCTCCACTCTCCGTCGCCTCCCATTCCTCCTTGTTTTTCCCTCTATCTCTCCACTGAGGCGAGGAGGGAACCACGAATCCTTTCGCAAAGGAGCAAACGTGTGCGAGAGAGCGTCCCTTACACACACGAACATGTAAATAAGGGACGGAAATGGAAGAAGGAAGAGAGGTTGTTTCACAAATCCGAAGATTATCCGTCACTCACTTCGCTCGGTCGGACTGAGCGAGAGCCCTTTGCCCGTCTCCTATTTTCTGTCCCTCATCCCCTCCCACTCCCTCGTGTCCCCCAAAGGACAACCTTGCTCTTTCCCTCGCGATCACTCCCACACGCACACATGCAAACCCTATACTCAAGCACACACTCTCGCCTTCCTTATCTGCCTCTCTTCCATCTTTCACCGCCCCCTCACTGTACTTCTGCACCTCTCAATCTCTGTCAGGGCGAGTCGAACTCACAGGGGAGCGCCTTCAATCCAAACCAAAAGGTCGCTGGTTCGGCAATTTATGTCTTGATTTTTAATGAGGTAATATTTTCAGAAAGGTCTCAACCAGTAGACTTCGTTATGAGCGCCCTATTCCAGCACTACGCATTAACGGAACAGATGGTACAATGCATTCGTGCCTCAGGAGGATTGGGAGTGGTGAGTTTTTTGTTATTCGTCTTTGGTGCGCAATTGGCTTACCGCTATATATAACCAAAGAAAAGAGGTATTGGTTTGCATGAGTCAGCTGTAGTCATAAGACCCAGTAATCTCGGATTTAGGTTGATGCGTGAAAGTTCTTGGCGCGCTTAATGGGCTGGCTGGTTAATAACTGAATTTTCAACGGTGCCTAATGGAGGTGCATGGATATTTTCAGTCCTGTTAACTTTAATGATAGCATTTATTAGTAAAACTGCTCCTAGGCTAGAAGTGAAATCAGAAAACAAAAACTTGCTGGCTATGAATACCTCCCTCTTTAACTTTTCTCTTTTGACTTCCTATTCGCTAATTTACCTCCGTGTTGTTCAAAGAGGACGATCCATGGTGAAGAGACTTTTCGGATTATGTATACTATCGTATTGCCTGCTTCCAAGGAGTAATTTAATGAAATTCCTTTTTAAATTTTGTAACTAATCACTTTCTTTGTTGAATTAATGATACCTTTTGATCTTTCATTTTAGTTGTTGCTCTTTCTTCATTTGAAATTGCTTTTGACGTGCGATTATAACAATTACAAATAATTTCATGTTATAATACTATATATTTTTTACATGTAAGTTAGTCATAAAGCATGATGGAGGAAATGTAAATGTCGTTACTCTCGAAATGACTGCAGAAAAACGCTTCATATTCTAATAAATGGATGTATTTGATAACATCGAAAAGAATATAGTTGATCAACTTGCGATTTTCGAGGATCTCTATATGTCATGTTATATTTAATCGATCTACTTCATAATGGTTAGGGAGCCTGTTGATAGTCAATGCGTTATACGAGTCGTATCATTAAATAGGTCTTTGCTAAATATGTTTGCAATAAACCTAAAGAATAGCTATTGAATTTCCATTTCTGTATTTGGTTTCACCGTCTGACTATGGCGAAACACCTTTGCTTTTGTGTAATGGTTAGCCAGAGGGTCTCTCAGCTTCTTTTGGGCTTTTAAAATTCCGAGTTTAATATTTTATTGCCGTTTGTTAAGAAGTTTATGTTGAAATGGGAAGTACATGAAGCTTATCCCAAAATTATGTTAATTTAAGAATACGTATGGCCTTGTGGCTAAACTAATTCCCACGTGTTTTGAAATTCTTCATTTCGAGTACTTGACGCAAGGTAACCTAATCTGGTTGACGGTCAACTCAGGACGTTTCTAGTGTTTCTGAGTGAGTTAGAATTAAAGTGACCTCTAGGGATAATCTGGGTCTTATTTGGATGTCAGGTATATTTATTCTTAGGAGTTAGCATTTTATTTTTAAATCCTGCGAATTATATTTGAATGCGATCTTATTTTTTCACTGAAACTGTTGATAAAATAATTCAGGCAGTTTTACAATAGCTTGTGTAGTCTGATTTGTTCGCATTCTGAAGTCAATGAATGCTCCTTTGCCAATGCCTTACTTTCCTTATCATCGTGTTTTCTTAAATCTTTTTACTTTTCAAGGACCTTCCTAGAATAACATAAAGATTTAGTCAATTCATCAATTATTGCATCGCCCTCATTTCCTCTCTTGTCTATATTTGGTCAGTTTTAGGGACGTGCCCCGATGCTTTATCTGGAAAAAACGTTTCTCAATTTGGCAAACCCTTCTTTTTTAATGTGAGCACGAGTTCACTCTTCGCCCTTCAACGATTTGTTTCGCGGACAGTGACTTATTCGACGGGGGGGTTACCCTCATGCACTATGAAAATATCTCGAGACAGATTTTTTTTTCTCCGTCCCATCCAGGAGCGTGCATTCGCTTTCGTCACAAGTGAATGCGCCGTCACAGTTATGCCCGGACGCAATGCACGCCCACGGAACTTGTTATGCTAATTCTTTACGTAAATACATTCTTCCATTCGTTTGCTCTTCATCTCTCTCTCTCTTCCCAATGCCCTCTTCCTCATCTCTCTCCGTGTTCGGTTGTTTTCTTTCCTCTCTCGTTTCTCATAACTCTCGGGGCACTGGAAATTGCTACATCTCTTCCTCAACCCCAATTCTCCGCTTCCCCCACATGCCATTGCCTCTTCGTTCTCCTCTCCCCCCCATCCCCCATCACTTCATTTTCATTCCACCTCACTCCGCGCCCACTCTCTTCGTTTACCCTTCCTTCCATTCGGTTTCCTCTCCTCTGCCGTCTGCCTTAATCTCCTTCCGAGACAGCTCGCCCTCCGCCCCTCCCCCATCTTGAAATATCTCGCTCCCACTCTCATCATTCACCTCATTTGTTATTCACTCGACTCAGACACGGAGAAATCCTCATTTTCCCTCCCTCACCCTCCCACTTATCCCCATCTCCGTCTCATTTTACCTCGCCATCATCGCCATTTTGATTTGTTTTCTCCCACCTCGCGCCATATTTGCTTGTTTTTTTATTCCTCCTCACTACCTGGCCCCCTTTTTGGTTTCGCCGTTGCCCCAGTTTGAATTTTTTAAAAACGAAAAACAAGAGGCGAACGAAATCATTGTTTTTTCCGCTCGCTTAACTCCCACCGCTCATTCACGCCGCGCTACGCCTTTTTATTCGTTCGCTCCCAATGTTTTTGTTTCGTTCTGCACGCGCACCAAAGGACGGGCGAGGTGGAAACTTGAATGTTTGCGCCCGTGTGTGCATCTGTGTGCGTGCTTCCATTTCGAGTTCTGCGTTACAGTGCGTTTATTTTTTGCTGCCATTGTGCGATTGGCGGAAGGAGTGCATGATGATTACGTTCCCTTGTTATTTCGTCGACTCTCATTCCTCCCGCGTTCTTTGCTCTTTTGTTTTCGCCTCTTCCGTGATCGTTATTTTCTTTTGTCCTTCCCATTTTGGGTCTTCGCCCTTCGCTGCCTTCGAGAATTGAAATTACGAGTCGTCACTTGGCCTTTAAGGAGTAACCTAAAGGTCCTGCGGTCTGTGGTGGTAAAAAACAAGAATTATTCATTGTTGTCTATGCAAGCCAATGAAATTTCCGTGGGGTCGCGCGCCTCAAAGTTTTCTTGAATTTCCTCTATGAAGGATGACTAAGTTTTAATGTAAGGGAAAGGGAGAATTATGGGTTTTCGTATTATTCCTTTGCTACCTTTATAATTCTTTAAACGTATTCCTGTCTTCACAATAAGTTTATTTGAACCTTCTATACTCGAAGAAATGATGTTGTAACAAGTATTTTTGTTACTTATCAAGTTTTTTGTACGGCATTTTTTATCACGTTCAGAATATGAACATTAATGCGCGCATTAATTTACGACCCGGCACCTTGTTTAATATAAAGTCGTATTTTTTTATTTTCTGCCAGTTTCAATGGTTAATTACTCTAATGCTGCCTGCCGGAAAGCGAATCGATGTAGTCACCTGATATATCACGTTTTGACTGTATGATGAGAAGTTTATTACGTGCATCTTTGTCATATGTGGATCGTTTTTGAATCTCCTTAATCTAGTGTGTTATATCTTGTGCGACTTATTTTAATATTTAATCAACTTCATTAATTTGTAAATGGATATAATTATGTAACTCCTTAATTGTCATTTATTTTTCAGATAGCAGAAATATGTCTAGATTTTCAGAGAATTTATCTCATGCCAATAAATTGTAAACACACATTAGGCTCGGAGACTCGTGTAAAACGTTGCCTTTTGTTGTTACTCATGCCACCTGCTCTCATTAGCATTACCCTCTAATGCATATGTATCTTGTAATCTTGTATAGCATATGTATCAGTTCGATATTTTCAAGTTCAGCTCTAATCAAATCGCCTATTGGGAATAAAGTAAATAAAACAAGATTTTGCAAAACTATTATACGGTGATTTCTGGTCTCTTATGTAATTAAACCTAAATGAAAAAATTTAATGGCAATAAATTTTTCGTGGAACTTACAATCATACTTTACCTTCTTGTCATTGATTGTGATATTTTCTATCGATGCGTCTGAATGATGACGTTAACAGCAAACAATTCTTTGTCAGTCGGGAAATGAAATTTCTAGGTTTAGATCATAGTCGTGTTTAATTTTTCCAGATGATCCAGTATAATTTGCTTGGAAAAAGAAAAAAAATCGCTGTGGAGTCTGGTTGATAGTGTCTGAAAAGAAATTAACGACAATTATCGCTTGCTGGATTAATAGACAGGAGCTTTCTTCCGACTATGGCGTTGAAATTCTTCCATCGGGGGGATAGTAACTTATTCCAAAAGAAACCTAATGATGCTTCCTCCGCTTATTCTTCATACTAATCGATGCCATTGCAGTAAAAATGAACGATATGCTCTTCGGTGAACGTTGACAGTAATATCTCGTCTCGTACGTAATTCAGGCTATTTACTGAGCTTTTACGATCTCTCCGTAAGGTCTTTAAATAAGTTTTTAAATGATCGTTATACGGACTTGAGAAACTCGGGATGCAATTATGATGGTTAAAAGATAATCAGGTGTGTATTGGTAATCCCAACAACTTAAAAGAATGGATACTGTCCACTTGAATTTGAATTCTTCGTTTCGAGGTAGTCCTCGTGATTTACCGAGGCGGTTTTATGCATGCTTATTTTCAAGCCAGTTAGTAGCTTTGTGTATCAAGGTATTACAGAACTCACAGCGTCTACCGATGAGTTGCGGATGAGGAGCGAAAACAATGCGACGAGAATTTTTGTGTTGAGACCGGATGCTGGGAACTACCTATGACGAAAATGTGATGCTTTCCTCTTCTCGGGCGTGATGTTTTCCAAGGGAAGTTGACCGCTCGTGCGCATAACAACTCCCGAAACATCTGTGTTTCCGAAATGGGTCAACAAGTATTTTATTATATACGTGATGAGAATTTAATGGCATTCTATGACGCAGTCAGTAGTAGTAACATTTATTGTTGCGATACACATCCTTCTAAAACGTCGTCATCCTCTTTTATATCGAGGATTTTCCATCATACTCAAGGAGCCCCACGCGTACGCGTCACGCGCGGTGACTATAAATATTAATTCCCCTACCTCCAGAAATTGATAGCTAATCCAGTGATGCTGCATTAGACATGCGTCTTGAGTGAGAACCTCAGGTCACCCCTTCAAACACTCATTCGAAGGATGTCAATGGTTCAACAAAACCCGACATCCGTCAGAGGTGCCACCCACGTTTGTCAGATGGATCTCTCACCACTGATGAAGCTCCATGCCACCAAAGTAATGAGAAATCGCCTGGGATTGCGGTCGCAGGCAGTGATGCGTATAAGGGGAGAGAGAGAGAGGCAAGAGAGGAGTTATGTTGCTTGCGAGTCGGAGTAGCGTGGTGGATGATGAATGATTGATCATTGGTGCGTCAGGAAAACGATTCCCAATCTCGCAACAGTTGCGGCATCCTCGCTATGGGAACCGAAGTGTAGTGGATCACCTGTTGGTCCGAAAAAAAAGAATGAGGGAGCCAGTTCCATTGCCCCATCATTATTGCACCCGCGTCCTACGCCTCGGGAACGGCACTACCCGAGCCGTGGAAGTCGTGTTACCCCAGTTTCTTCGATTCCGTCCAGTTTCTTTCCTATCCTACCTCCACTGCTCGTCTTCCGTTCACCTACTCATATACCTTGCTAACCGCCGATTCCTGCCAACTTGTTTCACGAATCCCCTCTTTTGACGCCACGATTCGCCCTGTTCGTGCGGTCAAAATAAAGCGAGAATTCCCCTTAATTGGTCCCTTTGGAGATAAAGTAAAAAAAATATTTTAAAATATCGCTTAAAAGTTGAGTTTCTAGTTACGTGTATAAGGTTAACTCAGGCGAAAGCTAGCCATTTGGAAGCGATCAGACCCAGGTTTTACTTTTATCAACTCTGGTATAAAGATTTAAAAAACATTATGCTGAATAGACGTGATGTAAGACGTATACTTTATCTGCATATTAAATGTTCAAATGCATTTTCAATTATTTTTAGTTATTGAGTTCAACTTCTCCTGCAAAACGGCGATCGTAAATTCCCTTCTTTCAAAAACGGAGGTTCACGAAAAGATGTTCGTGAGCCTCAGTGAGGCTCGGCTTTAGATGTTGCCATTAAACTTGATTGATTCGTAACTAATTTAATGTCATTCTCCTATTTCATGGAAACAGTCAAGGTATCATACCACTCCACCGTTAATAGTCCCCTTAAAAGTGCGGTAGTGCATTATTATTTGCTACGAATCGATCATGTTCGCTTTCCACTACATCTCGCCTGATTCCACAAAATGGATTCAATAGCCATTGAACATGTTTCATTTGACAACATGAGAAATTTTGATTATGTGACAAATGTGGAACTAGTATGATTTTTTGATATATTTTCTTGGGGTGTCGTCGAAAAAGAGGAAATGGGTTCTTTCTAATGCCTTGTAGTTTTATCTTCTTCATCGCGAGGTCTCTTTGAGGTTTGCTGAGCCGTGACCGTCATGGAACAAGCTTTGCAAAACAGTCACTTTACGAGAAAGAGAGAGAAAAGTTCACATATTTCTCTAAGCCGTATTCCAACTCATTTTTAGGGAATTGATAATTTCCCACTAATCTTTTCACATCTACACATCCATCCTCGTCACTTGGCGCAGGAGCCAAGGCCCCACTTCCCACATGTCCTGAGGTCACGCTTGTAAGATCGCGGCCACTTGGAGAACTTTTGTTTACTGTTTTTTTATGATGGCTATTTAATATTCGTAGAAGGTAAGTGCGCTTAGTTTCGGTGCCAATTTTCCCATCCTTCGTGTTCATTCGCAACAAAAGATAAGTTGAAATGATAACAAATAATTTAAATTTTGTTTTAATTTCAACTGAAATTATAGCTATGTTTGAATCGAGGCTATATGTATACTTAGCAAAAATATGTAAACATTTAACCATAAGGTGCCGCCATAGAGTTGGTAATAAAGCATTTACTGCGAAAACTACATGTTAGAGTATGGAAACCACCCTTTATTCTGTGACGCAACCTATGGTATCTTCAAGTGAGCTTCAAATAAGTCAGCTTTTTTTCCTGAACTGCGCGCAATTTTTTATTAGATAATCAGTGAATTCATTGTAATTCTCCCCTGAAAAAGAATATCATGAAATTATTGTTGTAAGGTTTGGTGAAGGCAAATTGGGTAGATAAAAAATTGCACTACCGGTCGACGTCGAGTCTTTGAAATTCTTTTGTGCAGGGAGGACGAAAACACTTCGCTCGTAAATCAACATTGCGACCGTAATGCAGTATAAATGATCATTAATTTCTTCAGTGGTTTTAATGTGGTAATTTACTTATCATATTCTAAAAAATGGAACGTAATAACATTGTCGATGGGCGAAAAAATTGCTATTTAAATAGGGAAGTTGGTTATCGCTTCTGCTCTTGAGTGGAAAAGGCAACCACCAATGGGCAATTATGGACCGCTTGATTAAAGCATTAATATTTTTTTTAAATAGTTATGGTAATTTTGAAACTGACGAATCTGCATTGAAATAAATGAATCGATAACAATCAGATATTGTTCTCCATTACCGTTACTTGCTTTTAGGAATTCTTGAAATTATGAATCCACTGTTCAATATGGGTTCACTTCCCCTCAGCTCCATAAATATTCCACGCTTACCTTTAAGACCCACCTTAAAATAATAATCATTAACTTAACGTAAAACTGACGGTCATGAAAATATGTATGGATATTCAATGAACGTAATAATGGAGCGTTGGCCAAAGGAGAATGGGGTTGGAGATTAATTCATTTGAATTATCTTGTTTCACAAAACGTTTTTCTTGTCTCCTACATTTCCACGTTAATCCCGTCCACTCAAAGATGGCTTTCTCCCCAGAAAGGAAGATAATTGGAATGAGTATGTAAAAAAACGCGATGACGATTACGTCGAATAAGGCATCCCATATTTAATTAATCTCCTTCCTTCGGTACATCTCCACTCTTGTGAAGAATTTTTTCCTCGCTTTCCTTTATTCTCTTTTTTCCTTTTCTGATTTTGTTTTCCTTCGCGTGCCACTTCCATTTTGTTTTTCACTTAAGACAGCTGCTGTTCGCACGTACAGTGTATTTTAATTTTTGCGTTACACTTTAAAGCTCGGCATGAATTTCTTCAGCGTGATTGCGCTGATTGCGTCTCTTGTATGCTTTTTTCGAATACGACGTTTAATTTGAAAAATTCAAAAATATCAAGCCTTTAAGCATGCTTTTGTTTTTTTATGTCATTGTCCTCCCTTTTGAATCTGTTTTTATTTTACTTATTTTTCTTTTTTGTCAAACATCTTGCCGTCGATTTTGTTAGATTGCTTTTACATTATTGCGAAACAGATAAAAGTCAGGGTATCGGTAAAGATTATCCTTCCTCGTGGGAACATGCGTTCATTCGTAGTCACCATATAAAGTGGATTCGTAATCTACAACCCCCGGCGTCTTTTATGAGGAAAACGAATAAAATTACATCTTTCGACTGCATCGTGTGACCGTGTTTGTTAATTACACTCGGCTCTCTCCAAGATCTCTGGTGTCGCCTTCGCCTACATTTTCTGTTTTAATGAGGAAAATTCAATTTATATTCTTACTATTGAAATGATCGCAATTTAATCAGAACATTGGAACTCACTGCTAACCTGGAATAAGAATCATGCCTAAAGCAAAAGTAAACACTCGAATATTCGCCGATGATCAGGTAATTGAAAAACAGAAGTGGAGGCGCATGGATCAGTCCTCCAAGATCAAACTCTGCAGCTTTCATAATTTTGGAGTACAAGTGCCTGTACCATACTTAAAATGATGAAAACCGTTGCATTTTTATGAGGTGAACCTGTGACAGCCAAAATAATAATAAACAACAACCAACCGATAGAACAAGTATTAAATTTTCAGTATTCAGGTACTAAATTTACTACAGGTATTAAAAAAAAATAAATTGCATCGTTATCAAACAATATGCGGAGCAATAACAATATCAACCAAAAGAAAAACAAGAAATAGAGGCAATTACGATCCTGTAAAGTTATGCAATTGCCGACTCTGCTATGAGGTTCTGAATCCTGGATACAGAAAAAAAGAAAGGAGGGTTCAAGCTGAAGAAATTCGATTTCTTAGATCAGTTAAACTCTATACCAGACAGGGCAGGCTAAGGAATATCGGCTATAGCGAAGAACTTAAAATACAAGAAATTAACGAGAATATAATAGAAAATGGGAAACATGGAAGGTGCGTTTAGAACGGATAGAGGAAGGAAGATTTCCAAGAAAAGCTCTTCAGTACAAGCCTAGAGGTAAATTAAGTTTAGGAAGGTCTAGGAAAAGATGGGAGTCTCAAAATGTATGACACCGAAATAGGTTGAGAGTCTAATCCATGATAGAAGAAGAGACTATTCATGTAACATGTATGTATTTTTCCATCATTGTTATCTCATTGCGCTAACTGATAAAAATGATCTCTATCAGTTTCTTCTGAGAGGGAAGTAGTTTTTCGTTGCACCCGCTCATACGGAAACAAGGCATACGGATGCTTGTAAACCCTGTTTTCCTTTAACATTTGATTCCTTGAACTTAATAATAAACCATCCATAAATTTCTCCCCACGCACAAAGCAAGGAATCTCGGCGCGTATTAAAATCTGACCAGACTGATAATACAGGAAGCAAATAAGGGGTGTGATCCGTTACTTCCCAGATTTTGCGAGCGTTATTTATTTACCGTGTCCCTTTCGTGTTTAAACGAGGCCCAAGAGACCCCGACGGTTATCCTTACTTGTCAATAAAGGACATATTGGAAAAGAAAGGGCCGATGTCTCATAATTAAATATTGGCAGGTCAGAACGAAGTTGTACGCATGCAGCGCCCTCTATTTATTGTTTTCAAAGCCACTGAAGTTATTGTTATGATTCAGTAGCCGTTTTCCTGTCGGTGAATTCGAATAACAATCCACGAAAATCTTTGCTGCCGCCTGTTGCGAAGTGCGTGCTGATTCGATTTTTGTGTTGAATAGTATTATCAGCTGCCCAATTTCATCGGGAGTTGTGCCTATTTTATGGGCTTACGATAACGAGTGAAAGAAATATTAGAGCAATGGTGTCAAGACTTCAAAGATGGACGAACAAACGTGCATGGTGAAGAGGGGAGTGACAGGCCGAGCATCCAGACCGATTAAATCGTTCGACAAATGGACCAAGAACTGTGATGTGATGGACGATTGACAATTAGTGCTATGGCTGATAAAGTTCCTCTTGTTGTACGCAGCAGTATTAATACGATCTCATGGAAAAGCTCGGATTTTGTAACTTGGGTAAAAAATGGGTACGTAGTTCATTTAAAAGCCACTCAAACACACACTGCTTCAGTGATTCCTCGAACCGCGAAGGCTTCGGTTCGACTCTCGTCGAGGGGTAAAGTCTGCGAATGATTTATCTGCGAATTGGGAACAGCTATATATTTACCTTCGTTGTGAATGGATGACAAATTCCTTTGTATTTTTTATTTGCTTTAGCATACTCTCTTGAACTGATGATCATATTCAACGTAAGATCACTTGATGCTACTCAGAATTCGAGCGCTATAATTAGTTGTTCATAGTTGTATAATGCATCCTTAACGTTTAATGTCAACAGGTCTCCCATCCAGAGGTTCGTTGCGGAATTGAATCGCGAGATTGCGGTGTCAAAATGCGGTCCGAAAATACTTAAGCTCTACGTTTATCTGAAATGTGATAATTGAAAAAATGGACCATAAATTCTAGCATGAGGTAAAAATAATATTTCGATTGTACTTTTTGTGGGGTATCTGCGGCCACTGAGAGTATTCATGCCATTTGGGATAAAGCGAATAAGTAGGGCAAGGTGGGTATCAAGGGGAGGAGCTGAATTGGGCGTAAACGAAGCGTTGGCGCTGGGCCATTCCCATCGGAAGGCATTCTCACGGCTTCACGTTCCATCCTATTTACGATGTAATTTACTTGAACTGTCCTTCAAGCGGGTCAGAAGAAGGGAGCCGGAATAATAATTAAAATGCGTTATTTTTAGTATTTGAACTCCTGACTCTCGGTGCGATTCGTCCTCGCGTAAATGCGGCCTTCAAATATAGTAAATATTTGTATTTAATGCCGGAAGGGTCGTGATGAGTGTAAGATACTTGTATTGAAAACTGACCGTTTCGGCTATCAGTTAGCGTAACGCAGAAAATACATCAAATATTAATTAGTCTCGGCAAAGAGTCGTAATGCTAAAGGAGGATTATGACAGAAAATCTGTGTGGTCTTTTCTATGTCTATAGATATCAACACAATACCTCGCAAGCTGCCGGAAAGGCGAATGTGTGAGTGTACCAGGGCACTAGGCTTTTCAACAAGCAGAAGAATAAGTCTTTAGGGAAAATGCAATGCCGTCCTATTGTCAGGTATTGCCGTCGTGCACTCTACAAGGAATAACGAACACTCAAATTCATCCGTCGGGTAAACATCGTATTATGTCAATGGCGATAGCGCGTTCGAATTGTTTTATATCCTCGATGTCGGAAGTAGAATCTCACGAGTGTCACAAAAGCATGTTTAATTTAACCTTGCGACTTCATCTGTCCAGTGGCTTCCATCACAAAGCGCCACAAATACTGCAAATATTTGTGTGGCACTTTGTGATAGTTTCTGTTTTCTTACGAACTGGGACCGCTTCTCCTGAGGTTTCCATTCTAGATTCTGTAGTAATCCTGCGAAGACCTGCGCTCTTACGTAGCAATTTCTCAAGAATCGGGGAGATTTTCTCCGTATGTTATTTATTGATTTAGTCATGTTTTGTGAGATGAATCCGAAATGTTTTAGGGATATTCGTTTTGGGACCTAAAATATGATAAATAGCATGCTAGGTACAAATTATAACCTCCTTTTTCTCCCACCATGCTCTTGGAAAATGCTGACTGCGCCTCACATGCTTCTTATGTACGAGGAAGAAATTGCATTCCGACCATTACAATGAATTACTGGTCTGTGGAGCGTCATCATCTTTTTTTTGGTCCGACCAACAGGAGAACTTCATCAAGGTGCTATTAATACATTCAGAGTACTTTTGCTGATTTTTCGCTTGACTTGTTGACCCTTAGTCAATTTACAGCCAATTCCTAACTGTGGGTCATCGTGCAAGTACAGAGGTAATGTGCTTCGTTTGAATTCGAAATGATACCTTCCCGAATCCCGCGAGACCATTGTGTTTGCACGTCGAAAGCTCCCATCAATCATGGCACCTGGAACCCAGCGAGACACTTATAAATAATTTAGCCCTTTAAGCAACTCACTTGACAGCTAGACCGGCGCCAAGTTTCTCGCCTATAACTTATTTCTCGCCTTATTTTAGACATCCATTATTCCCGCCTTTCTTCCCCCGCGATTGGGTAATGACTTCAAAAACGACTGCCACGCCTGGACGGGACGAGACGCCTTATGCCAGGAAAGGGCCGAATCGCTCGATTGGTCCATCAAAAACCTCCTTTCCTTTCTCGGCCTGTCTGTTTTATAAACCTCGTTCCAAGCCGCCCGTTTCTCATCCCCTACCCTCTGGAAGTCTCCCTGTTCCCTCATCACTCCCACCAACCCCTTTCTCTCCATTCCTCCCTACCAACGCCCCCTCACCCACTCCCTTCTCCCGGAGTCAAATCTTTGGAGCGGCCTTGAGTGTGGGAGCCCCTTCGCGTTAATGAGTTCTTTCCTTGCTCTACCCCCCCTCCTCCATCCTATCCCATTCCCCTTCTTACCCTTCTCCCCGACCCACCACCGCCGAACGTTCCCTATCCCTCCCCAACGACGGACCTCACGACCAGGGAGCTATTACTGCCGTGTGGCGTGGCCGTGGAAAGTAAGTCATTCAACTTTAGGGCATTCAGGTTGATGCCGTGAATGCACAAGTTTCTGAACCCCTCCTTCAGCTCGGATTCCTCTCGGCCGGTCTTCCCCTCCAAAATCTCTTTCCTAAATCGTCAAAGGGAATATCCTCCTCACGTCTCAATTCACAAAACCGAGAAAATTTTCCATTTACCGTCTTCTTCCATTTACTTTTCCCTCCTCACCCCCTCCCGTAATCTTTCTAACCTCTGTTCCTTCTCCTGGTTGTTTCATCTTAAAATTTTCCATCCCAAACTGAACCTTTCAAATCCTCTCATCGACATCCGTGTTAAAGTAGACGAAATTTTGCCGCTTAGTTTTGTTTCCATTATGGACATCAAAATAAACGGATTCTCGGAGGAACAAATCCAGGTGTTTGACCGCATTCATTTCATTTATGACCGGATAAAAATGGAGCGGCAAAAGCTCCGTGTTTCCTGTTTTCTCTGATGTATTCCGTGAACTTCATAAGTGATGCTGTCATATCATGGCTTGTTTTTGACTAGTTATTTACTACCAAAGTCAATGTGTTATTGCGTATAAATAATTGTAGTATTTCTGATAGCATAACCAATAAGAAACAACGCAAATATTCTTTTATATTTTTACTAGTTTTATTCGGAGAACCCTCGTAGATATTAATGTCGTTCATGTCGTGCCTGAATGACTTCAGAATAGACCAGGGACATTGGACCACCGAAATTCGTTAGTGGGCGCAACAAGAGTGCATTTATTTTCTTCGGCGTTCGAGACATTTGCTTGATGTAAAAGAATTGATTCTAAATCCATATCATCGTTAAACAATGTGTATTCCCGACAGAAACATATTTTATGGCTAGAGAATCCGCTGGTCGCTGAATCAATCAAGTCGGAAATACAATCTTCATATTTCACTGTACAAGGAGTTTCACTTGTACCAAAAAAGTTTAGTATTTATCCTTCGTCTTGGGTAAGATTTTCCTACTTAGCATAAGTGTATAGTCACGTTAGTAAGGAAGTACATTGAAAAGTGAGGAATTTTGGTGAATTCTAAATTTTCTGAAACAAATAAGAAAGCAGATCAACTTTCAACTACGAGTAGTACTCGTATAATAGGTCAGAGGTATCATCCTTAATGACTGTATTTCATGATCTTTGTAAACAAACTAATGTCTATTGTCAGTAAAAGGTAGTCTAAATTTCAAAGGTTCCGCTTCAGTACCGTGTAGCAGTTGCCTCATGGTAAGTTTATGAGAAGTATTAATTATGTTTAGTGGGGGAGTTAAGAGAAACCATGGGATTTTGTTCGTTAACCGTATAGCACTAATAGATATTCTATCTCCTAGGGGGAATCGCCCCATTGGATTTTGGAACGCGCGTTGCAGATTTTTTAGTAACTTATAGTTTTAAGGCATCGTACGAAAAAAGAAGTGAAAATATTTCAGATAAAAAGGAATTATGAAAAGCATTGGGTTTACGTTACCTGGCGCGGGGTCTCTCCCCGTGCGCCTTTCTCAACTTTTCGGCATCGTGGTTCTCTTCTCGTCACCTGCCGCTCTCTTCGCGTATGAAAAAGAAGCTGGATGTGCTCTCAAATTCGCTCACGAACATTTTCGCCTCACATTATCCGGTCAGTTTCTCTCGTTCTCCACCTCCGCCTTCCCTTCTTGCATCAATCGGTTCTGCACCCCGGCACAACATCGGTGACGATTAACCTGGCGCGTACGAGGGAGCGGGGGATGGAGATGGGCAGAATAGGAATATTCTCGCTTGACGGGCATACACCGAAAAGACTGGTAACTCAGCACGACGTTTATCAATCCGAGAACAAGCGACAATCCAAGATTTCAAGGTAAATCGTCGTGGGAGACAGTTTTGAAATGGAATTTATGGAAAGGAGTTCCGGGTTGCCTGGCCCTTCACCCGCTCTCCTCTCCCTCCAGCCTTCTTCCCGTTCCAGCTTCCACCTTCGACCTGGAGTTCCATCGTTCCCCCCGACGCCCGGATCCCTGTTGAGCCGCACGTTAGTCACGGTGGTCAAAGAGCCTTGGGGAGTCCAAATGTAATAAAAGTTCTCGTTCTTTCTAACTAATTTCTGCGAAGGGCGTGGTTCTTGACGAACTCGCCGCGAGTCTCCTCGACTTTCACGCCGCGAAATGGATTCGATCTGCGTCGTTGTTGCGGGACCAAATTCCCTTGCGGGTTTTCGGAATAGTTTGCCCTCCCACCCTAGGTGCGTAATCGAGGAGAAAAGGGGACCGGATTGTGTCGACGCCATTATTATTATACTTATCCCTCACCGAAAACTTGATTCGGCGTTGGAAATGTGTATTTTATTTCTTTTCTCATCCGGAACCGAATAAAAAAAGCACGCGTCCCACTTTCGTGGGGAGCGTGTAAAAATGACTATCCGATGACTATCAATGGGGTACGTGGTCGGGTGAAAGGTAAGGAGGGAGTGATAGAGAGAAAGGGGGGGGATGGGAAGTCTGCGGGAAGAAGAAAAAGAAAAGAAATCATGATAATTGAGCGAAGCAGGGGTCATAAGGAAAGAGAGAGGGTGGCGACGGGGGTGCGCGAGGAGTTCGGGTGGTGGGAGAGTGATCGGGGGAAAGAGGGTGGGGGGGTCCCAGCTTGTTCTCGGTGACCCTCCCCGTGTCACGTACCCCATACCCATTCCCTCCCTTCTGAATTGCAAACGAGTCGAACCAATACGTTGACCGCAAGTGCATGTCCTCCAACCATCATCACAACCGCCGACGCCGGTGGGTGAGGGAATCTCGTGAGCCGCGTGGGAAATTTGGCAACGGAGCACGCATTCCTCCGCCCCCACTCGCATTTCCTCGGGAGAGAGAGAGAGAGAAGGATAAGGAGGAGGCTTGGAAGTCGTCGAGGTTGTAGACTTGTATAGTGGGAGGCAGAGTGGGGGGGGGGGATCGGGACTGTGGGAGTCGGCGGAGTAGGTGAAGTAGTGTGGTCAGGTGTGAGGGGGACGGAGGCTGTGGAGGGATGGGGTCGGACGGCGGCGATTGCCCTAAGGAGGGAGGGTGTTGGAGATGCAAGACGGACGGCCTTTATTTGGTGAGGTTTTCGGACCCTCTTTACATCGGTCGTTCATTAAAGTGCGACACACACACGCGCGCACACGTACAAAAAAATAATTCCCGGAAGAGGCGGTTGCGGCCATTTAGTTATCAATCGACCTCAGGAAGAAGCATGAAGTAATTTAATGGTTCGTTTCCCCTCCTGCTATTGGTGGTTTATATTTGGAAACAGAATTGTTCTATTAAAAGGTACGGAAGGGCCTCACACCGCTTATTAAAATACGTTTACAGATTGTTTCCTGCTTCAAGGGTCATTTTTAGTGCCACAGAGGCCGACGCTCCACATTTCCGTAACTTCTTAGGGGAGAGTAGATGGGGCACTGAACCTGTCA
This sequence comes from Hetaerina americana, assembly GCF_022747635.1. Lineage (NCBI taxonomy): Eukaryota > Metazoa > Arthropoda > Insecta > Odonata > Calopterygidae > Hetaerina > Hetaerina americana. Next base: position 75,682,166 of record NW_027286069.1, on the reverse strand, counting down.
AGATATTATATTAGACGTGGAGTAGATTGTCGTTGTATTTAATGTCTCCCCTCCTCTCCGGAGGGCCATTCCAGGTTTTAGTTGGTGTACAGGAAGAGTGTCCATATTTCATGAATGTAAATGCCATCAAAGAAGGATGGGATATTTAATGATAACCACAGGCTCGTTACAGGTGTCTTTTATGGGTCACTTCATGGTTTCCGTAGGCGTAAAACCTTTGTCTTTATAGTTGTTGTGTTTCGGTTACAGTATGATTCAGTGGTTGCTTTTCTGCAGAGGACTGAGGTACTAAATAAAGTAATATTCAGACTTAAGGGTGTTAGTGTGGCTGTTACATATCGTGATTATTACATATCCGGGATGCGATTGGAAGTCACGCAATCAGTTCCTTATCCGCGTACAATTTCAGTAAAGGACTTCTTCGAAGTTATTGGCGTGAACATTTTAAATATTGTAGTTTCCATTCATCATTCTGCGTCCACCTATTGGCTTGCAGTGTGATACAGCAGGGAAATTTCATGCAATAGCCTTTTCGATTATGGCAATATTTATTAATGTCCTTCGAAACTTTCCCCATCCGTGGAAGGTAATTCAGAAAGTAGAGAAACCTTTTTAACCAATATCCTTGTTTGGCATTTGATGTTATTATTATGGTAAAAATTACGAGAAAAACGTAATTATTTGCCTCTTTATTTAGTGAGATATCCCTCTTAATATGGGACCATAAACATGAGTTCACCCAAAACGTTTGAGATTTGCTTAAGAAATGTAATTTTATGTGCTAGTATCTGGAAAAATGCTATTTAAGTAAGAACTGGCGGCTTCAAGATAAAATTAAAATTTTTCGAGATTATTTATTGTTCTGATCATTGAAACCTTCGAAAGAGAAGCCGATCAAACCAAATTTGAGATTTTAAATCTGTGATAAATGGATGTTGCAGTCATGATATTCACTGCGATGAATTAAATTAGGTCGGGTGTCATTATCTACCTGTATTCGTAAATTAAGAGAAATGCCGAGGCGTGAGTGTATCCGAAGTCCATTAAAAATCATCGTGTGATGTTTCCGTATGACTGCATTCAAGGTGGAAAACAAAAGATAATTTAAATACATTATTCCTTTGAATAAAATATCGGTTTCAATTTTCCATTGACAAGTCTGTCTGTGACGCTTGAAATCTTTATTAAACATGATTGTGTGCTTCCTTTCCTTCTGCGGTTTTGAATGAAAGAAATCACAATTCCCGATTACAGTTGGTTGATACCCGTGATTCGGAATTAAATTTCCGGTTTTAATTTCCTGGATCATGAATTCTGTGCACCAAAGAAGCTCGCTCGAATAACGGTTTTGCTTGCTGAACCACGTCTCGCAATTAGCACCACTTGAGACGTAAGCCCTTTTAATAAGTCCACCAAGTGAAATCCCAGAAAATTACCATACGTAGGAAGGGAGACCGTTTTATGCGATTGGTGTATTAGCTCACTCCATGATGATCCATTCCTTCTCTTTCCTTCCTGCAGTTTCATTGCCCCCAAATTTGGTATTCATGGGTATTCTCAGTCATAATAATTGAAGATAGTGTCGTTTTTTATTTTCCGAGACGCTTGAGGTTATTGAAAAAATGCCCTTTCGTAAAAACTTCATCTGCTACGTGAAAACGCATTGGCTTCTTTCATGTCCATATTTAATGAAACTGACGACAGCAGTTTTGATTCAATGAAACTCATGAAATTTGATGACTCACGTGCATTTTATCACTAATCGTTTTGGGACCGTATTAACTTCACACACCCATGGCTGTTCGCTACTTATTCGCAATATCATTTAATAAAATTGAATCTTATTTCAGTTTACTAGTATATAAACTGTTGAGGGATTATGACAAAGAAATAAAAAATGGCCGTAGTCAAAGAAAAATAAAAAGAATTTTTCATCTGGCCAAACAATTTGTCGAAACATAAGTCGTGGAAGTGACATTCAAATATATTAGTGGAACTAAGTTATAGTTTTTAAAATCATTTTTCGGCATGAAGAAGGCCACGAAGTGAAACCTGACGTAGTGTCATTCGTAAAAAATGTTTTTTGAGGTCCGCAATATGACGCTAAAACGCTTGAACGCGTGGAATATATATATATATATATATATATATATATATATATATATATATATAGTGATATTTTTATTTTAGGCACTCCATCTATGGTCTCCGAATGACACTGATAGTTATAGATGAAAATTTGTTAACGGAGAAAAAGCCTAAGGAATGTATGTTAACGCACTCCTCGATGAACTTGGCTCAGTTCTTCTTAAAAATAATTGAAGTACAAAAAACCAGCGTTATTCTTGCAAGTTTACATTTCATTAATTTCTCAATCGGCATGTAGATCCGTACACATATATCTCCAACTATAAGTAAACTTGTTACGCCCTGTGATGCAGACACACCTTACGCCCGTGCACAGAGCGTAAGTAAAATGATGATAGATTGTTAGTGCAAACCCATTTTCAAATCATAGGCACGTTTAGGAAGTCATTTATCTAGACATTTGTTGCGTCACGATTAATTGACCGCTTGCTGGATAAATAATCTCATCAAACACACCCGATTAAAACCGTAATCCTCAGTTAATTGGTGGGTAGTCCTTACATTGGGCAGACTGGTAAAATCAAGCCAGCCTGTTAATTTACTCCTATCGGATTTTGGGGTTGAGTCTACTAATTTCCATCCTGCTTACCAGAAATCAAATAGAGATGAGAGAATTGTTTAGGAAGGAGGAAAGCAATTCTCGATGTGTGCTTACCGGCAAGGTTCCACCATCATTCACGCCGTCTGATTACGAGAAACGTGCGAAGGAAAGGCGTAAAGAACGGACGGTGTCTGATAATTGAACGGCTCTCGTGTGAGGGAGGAAACTCGGAAATTCGGCCTGTTCGTATTCTTTTTTACCAAGTCTCTGCGGGTTGCAGTTAATCGAGAGGTTTTCCTGTGCTGCTAGTACGCTAAATTATTAGTGAATCAGGTTTCTGTGCTGATTCGTCACAGGCAACGGCGTTTAAGCCTGAAAAAATTGAAAATTTGGTCTGGGAAACGTAGAAATGTCGGGGTTGCTTAAGATATTTAGGAAGGTACTTTCTAAGGTTTCTGTGAACATTCCGCCGTACACAGAATTTAATTGGAAAGCTTTGTTTTCTTTTCGAAACTTTTCTAGAGTTCAGCATGTTTTTAATTCTTAGGAATGAAAAATTAAAAGATTTACATTGAATTCTAACCGGTCAAACCCAAGTCGAACGACTCAAGAAATAATAAGGTAAAGTAGTCATCATTTTCCGATTCTTGTCTTTGAGGAAATACCAAAACTGGAGGACATTAAGTACTGACGTGATAAAAAAGATAAAACGTATTGCATCAGGACGCGTTAATTGTATCCAGTGTCCCGTTCCACGAAACAATGCCAGCGGAAGTTTTCTTTCCTACTCCGCATTCGGAAACGCTACGCTTGCGGTAATTTCCTTTGAAGAGAAGCTACTCCCGAACTTTATACCTACTAAGCCTGTGTGAATTCCCATTGTATTTCCCGTCTTCGTACCGCGCTCTTCAATGCAATCTAACCAGGTTATCGCCACTCTCTTTCCCTAGGTCCTCCCGATCCAACCTTGGGGAGCCACGCCCGCTCCGCCGGTGGCCCCCAGGAAGCCACCAGTGAGCCGGAAGCCGGAGGGCCCGTGGCCCCGAGCGAGGGTCACACCCATGCCGCCCCCGTCTTCTTGCAAGGGGGTCGTCAACCAGGGCTTCCAGTCTGGCAGTCCCCAGGCGCCTCAGTCGTCGAGCAGGAGAGATCTATCGAGGCGCGAGCCTGAGGAGACGGAGGAGAAGAGGCGGAGGACGGAGGAGGACGCGGCGAGGAGGGGTCTGGAAGAGGAGGAGAGGCGAAGGAGACAGGAGGAAGAGGACAGGAAGAGAAGACGGGTGGAGGAAGAGGCGGTGGTCGAACCGACCGAGGACGGAGGTCGGAGGAGGAAAGTGGACGGCGGCGGAGGCGAGAACGGGGCCATGGAGGGGGCCAGCGGCTGGGCCTCCTCTCCCGGTGGTGGGGGCAGCGGCCCACCTCCTTGCAAGTGCGGCAAAGAGGCGGCAGAGGAGGAGGCCAAGCTCCTGAGGCTCCACAACGTGCGACTTCGGCAAGTGGCCTCCGCCCTCGCCTCCAAGCTTCGCGCCTCGGAGGCGGCCCTGGGGGCGTCGCGTGCCGACGCGGACGCCCGCCTGGCGGCCCTCGTGCGGGCCCTGCTGGCGTTCGAGGCAGGGCTGCGTAGGGAACAGTCCAGGATAAAGTGCACGATGGAGAAGCTTGAGGCCCTTGTGAGGGCCCAGAAGGCAGAGATCGCGGTGCTGAGGGCAGCCGGGGCGGCGGCCGGGCTGGGCTGGGAAGACTCGGGGTTGGTGTCGCTGGGGGGTCAGTCGATGCTGGAGGTGGAGCTACTGGGGTCGAGGGGGGCGGAGGGGTCGACTTCTAAGTCGGACGGGGCGGCACGGGGCGGGAGCAGTTGGGGCCGGGGCATCCGACCGGCGAGCATTCTGAGGGACGTGCTGAGGAGTCAGCTGGGGGCAGCGTGGGCCAAGAGGGAGGAAGAGGTGGCGAAGAAGGTAAAGGAATCGCCGAGGGGATCGCCCGGTTCCAGCGCGAGGAGGGTCCCCGGCGAGGGGGAGGAGAAGCAGGATAAGAAAGCGACGACCGGGGAACCGGAGATCTCGAGCGAAGGGAGGGACGGCGCCGGAGGGATCGGCCCGGACGTCGGCAAGTCAGCGGCGGCGGAAAGAGTCAAGCCCCCGCTCCCCCCGAGGCCACGTCCCCGACTGACCACAGCCAGTTCGGAGGAAGGAGTCACGTCACCGTGTCGCGAGGTGAGGTTTCTTTACTGCGGTTCATGCCCTCTCCCTTCTTAGTCTTTTTCCAACGTCTCTCAAGTAGACCAACCATCGCCGTAAAATGTCTGTCTTCCTCTCGTGAGAAAAGTAAAACCAACGCACGTAAAAAGTGAAGCAAGCGTTTGGGCCGTAAAAGGATGCTAGATAATATCATTATAAGTCAGGGAGTACCGTTGGTCCATACTCTCTTCCATCCCCTTATACATCTTTGTAGCATTCATCTTTCCCGGAACGCTTTTTGTTGGACAAGCCTTTCGCTTGTCACCTGTGAATCAACATTTCATTGACGCTCTATTGAAAGGAAGACTCCTTTGAGGTCGAAGTATTATTTTTATCGTAGGAACTACAATCAAGTAAGCAGGGCGATCGCATACCGCTGATGAACTCCCTTGTTACGCGAAATAGCCTTCTGCTGTTGACAGGAATTCATTCATGGATGTTATATACGCTTATACCGCTGCTCAAGAAGTTGTTCATATTGTTAAGTTTTCTTGTTTTCGCCGAAGGAATTCTAATTTAAGATTTGAGCTCAAAAAGAATCCATGTCCACTGACTATTCTATCCCATAAAGATTTATGGTAGGAAGTCATTACTCAAAGTGAAAAATGCCGTAATGAGAATATAAGCAAATATTAATATTAACTGTTTTAACAGTGTCACTATTGTTCTATATTGCAGATTGTTACCTAGGACAGTTACCCATATATTAATTTATATACTATTGAAATTCAGTATAATTTAGACTAACCTGTTTTACTAGGTTAACCTATTTTTCCATGGATTACAATGCGAGGTTCTCATTTTTAAATCCTTGAATTCTTGCATAGTTATGATTGCGCCGACTTTCCGTTTTCATGACTTGGTGTATGTAACTTTGTTGACTGGTCATTTTAAGTGAATCTGTTTACTAAGTAAAAGATATGGGCGTTGGAACTATCGTTACGAATAGAAAAATTGAGTTCCCACTCTTCTTGCAAGAAGTTTTTAATCAAGTGCACCTCTGTGAACTTCTGCCTTTGCTATTTGATGAACGATGAAATAAATTATCCTTAAGAAATGAAAATTTGTTTAAAAAAAGGTAGTAAATCAATGTTCACCGTTGGTCCGAAATACCTTGCTCTCCTTTATTTCCCAAAACATTTAAAGTTATCGAGGATCTCTGATGGAGCGATAAAGATAACAGGAGGCCATAGCATCACACCACTTACCACACGTTCTTATTCACCATTATCCTAGTTGGGGGCGTTTAAAGATAAGCCCCCGGAACTGACCGCATATTTGGTTAGCTATAAAAATGAATCACCGAGGTACTGAGAAGTTCCTCTTTTGTTGTGGTTTTCTCGGGATGCTTCATTTCCTTTTAGGCCAGGATCTCTTGAGGCTTCCTCCTTGATATATTTTATCTGTCATCCTGTATTTTTTTACAGTAGGCGGCGTCACATTCCCATCGCTTGTTTTGGGCTTTACCCCTCATTTATTTATGTGGACACTATCACAGCTAACTATCGCAAAACCCCGAATTGTTACTTCTTGATACCTGTTCTTTCACAGAGAGAGAAACTCAAGTGTCAGCTTAGGGATTCCTACTTAAACAGAGAACGATGTACATTACAAAAATGTCTGCCGACAGCATTTCTGTTAAAAACGAAACTCATTAGTCAACCACATAGCAGTCACGATATGTCTCAAAAGGGCAAACATTCTTTTCATGGATTACGTATTAACTTTCTCATAACCCTAAATGTTAACCAAAATTGGAGATGCTAATCTGGGTCTCGCCGTTCACTCGAGGAAAAGTTTAATCGAACGAATTAGGAAAATGCAGAATTTGATTAAGGAAAAGTAAGCAGAAATATTCTTATTTGCTCACAGGACTCCATAAACCATCAAGAGCCTTGAATTATCAGGAAAAAGAATTTTTCCGCAAAAGTGGAGCAAATTTGTAGCATAAATCGAGTGCGATTTTGGTAAAGCCGATTTTTAATTGTTATTTTTTATACTACCATGTTTTCATGTGTCAATACTTGAATATGAAAGAATGCTAACTAAAGGTGGCGCCTGATAGTTAAGCAATGAACATTTTGTGCGATTTTACATACAATTTTTTTCATGATTCTACCAGGAAAATGGGATAAACTCGGTGAAGAGTGATAGAGAAGTGAATATGGGCACGTATTGATACTTCATACGAGTATACTTCCTTCGTCCAGTTGGCATAATCCACGTCCAGGAGTTTGATTCTTTGCCGTTTCCAAAAAACGAACAGGAGTTGTTCGATGAAATTATGCTAAAATAAATTATATTTTATTTTATGTGGGGACAGTTAACTTTGATTCGATTGAAACCTGGAATATTTTGCTATTAAACTAGGTTAAATATCATCTGCGAAGCCAAAACTTTCATAAAAAATTCGATTAGGCCGTGATTGGTTGTTAACTTTGAGAAACGAAAGAGGTATAGTAAATATCAAGAATATAAAGAATATATCTACACATAATTAAGTAAATATCAAGAATATGCATTTGAAACTCTTGCTAGACGGAAGACCTGAGAAAACAGGAGAGAGGAAAACCAGCTTGGGAAGCAATCGGCACGCGTTGGGGACGACTGGTGTGGGGGGTTATAGCAGGTTGATGGAAATTACCGTCCTCCTCTAATCCCCCACCATCACAATTCCAACCTCCGCCGGATCGAATACACACCGCCCTCGCTCGAAGATATTTGGGACGTGACCCGTTTCGAGCGCGACGACTGACCAAGATCCGACCGAAATCGAGACTATCGCATCTCCTTTATGTCCACACCCGCGAAGACGCGCTCACCCACCGGCCAATCCACTTGCCGCTTCCCAAGCCAGACGCCACTCCCATCCCCGAAACACCCTTCTTCCATCTGACCATCCACTCGCTCGAAGAACGAGATTATGGTAATGCGTCGCTCCCTAAATGGCTGTTCGGGTGCGCCTTGAAATGAGTACGATTTTCAGACAAATAGAGAGAGGGATGGAGGGAGTACGTACATGCTTGAAGACCAAGAGCGTGCCACTAGAGGTGCTGTTATCATCAGCTTACACAACCGGATGCGTGGTCAACCGAGTGAATTCCGAGGGCGAGTTG